>NW_026936172.1:0-7138 GCF_032062105.1 Saccostrea cuccullata | reverse complement strand
TAAGATCACGTTTTAACTCTTTTGCTTGCTTCAAGGTTTTCTTTACTCTCTTTCAACTGTCGATTTAATTGTTTTAAGATCTAAATTTTATCATTTAAAATTTTACAATCTTATCTTGATGTTTTCGAAGCACATCCTCGACTACATTTTTTATGAGCTCCTTTACATCGTCAGCTTTCAAAGTTTTATTTCAATAACTCTCTTTTACTTTTAATTGAACTTGAATCAGTGTCCACTCACGCTCACCTTCTGTTGTTGGTGTTTTCAATACTGGACTCGGTTTTGAGCTAGATTTATTTGGTTTTTTGCCTCCTGTGCTTATATTTCATGTGAGGACACCTGCCTGGCTAGTAAACATTGTCTATTTTTATTAACAACTTTCACTTATCACGGCAGATCTACAAATTCAGAAGTCGAAAACCCTTCTGAACAAGCATGCAAATGAAATTTGTACGTTTGCAATAGTCCAGAAGTGACAAATGAAGCCTTCAAAATTTATTAGGGGCCATCTTTACTTAACACTGGCCGAAAACTCCACACTCTACATTACACGGCTTAAAGCGTCATTTCAGAACTTTTCAGCTAAGGTTAAGGTAGTCCGAACCTCAGGTTTATAAAATTAGCAGTTAAGTAATCAAAAGTACTTATAAAAATATCTCTGAATACAAATATTTATGTAAATTTGTCCACAGTATTTCTTAAAAGTTAAAGTTTAAAGTTAATAATATTGTATAGGGAAAATTTCCAAATCTCCAATATTTTTGCAGAAAAAGCGAATTGGAATATCTGCAATGCATTTTCTAATTGCAAATTGATCAACAAAACGTATAAGTGGATATTTTAGCGAGACGCAAATTTAGCGATTTCTCCTTAAAAACTAGTATTTTATATTTAGCGAGAAGTAATTTAAGCGATTTTAAAATGCTCACCAAAGAAGCTTGTACAAAAAACACGCAATTAATTTTTAACGATATTAAATTTTAGCGATTTCAACAGCCTCGCTAATGACGCAAAAATTATATCCTCGCTAAAATTTCTACTTATACGGTATTTTAGGTTTAAAAACTATAGGTATTCAGCCATTCAGAGAAAATGTCATGATTTTTACCCTTATTTGGTACGTTTTGTCTTCTATTTCCGTCATATATTCTACAGTACATAGTGTAAAAGGCTTTTGTTATCACTACAAGACACCAAAAAAAATCACTTTCTATTTCATATCATGCTAATAAGCATTGGTATCTAAGCCTGGATTCAAGAAAAATTCTAAAGAACTTTTGGACAATTTGAAATCACAAGACTTTACAAAAATCAACAGCATAAAAACTTACGACTTTTCAACTTTATACACAACAATTCCCAACGACAAATTAAAATCCAGGCTTTTTGATATCATTGACAGCTGCTTCTTCAACAAAAATGGAACTCGTAAGTTTATTTACCTCGTCATTGGTCATTTGAAGAATTATTTTGTTAAAACAGATTCTGATTGCACACATAAGTACTCTGAAGTTGACATCAAGAAGATGCTTGAGTTTCTGATTGACAATATCTATGTGGTTTTTGGAGACCAGGTATTCCAACAATCTATTGGAATTCCCATGGGTACAAATTGCGCCCCGTTATTACCAGACTTATTTTTATATTCATATGAAGCAGAATTTATGCAAAATCTTTTGCGTGAAAAGAAGAAAACACTTGCTGTGGCCTTCAATTCGACATTTAGATATATCGACGACGTATTGTCAATTAATAATGATAATTTCCATTCCTACGTCGACACGATTTATCCTGGTGAGCTTGAGATAAAAGATACCACAGAGTCCGACACTTCTGCTTCATACTTGGATATTTTACTTGAAAAAGACACTAATGGTAATCTAACAACCAAGCTATATGATAAACGTGATGACTTTAACTTTTCTATCGTCAACTTCCCTTACTTATGCAGCAATATACCTTCATCACCTGCATACGGAGTATTTATATCTCAGTTGATTCGATACGCAAGATCATGCTCTACGTATGAACAATTTCTTAAACGAGGTAAATTATTGACAAGCAAGTTGATGAAACAAGAATATCAACAGTCTCGTTTAAAGTCATCATTTCGTAAATTCTATGGTCGATACAATGACCTTGTCAGCAAATACAATTTATCATTGAATAAAATGCTGACTGACGTTTTTCATACCAATTGTTAGTCCATTATTTATACACTGAATTGACCACGGATTTTTTCCGTTATTTCCTGATTATGACAACGAGCACACGGCGGGTGTGACCGGTCGGCAGGGGATGCTCACTCCTCCATGGCACCTGATCCCACCTCTGATGTTTCGGAGGTCCGTGTTTGCTCTGCTCTTATTTTGTATATATATTTAATGGACGTTGAGCTTGAATACTGTTCGTTATTTCAATATCCTTCTTGCAAAACTCCAATTGTAATATGAATAAATGTAAACACAATGGTTGCTTGTTAAGTTCTGTATTTTTGCGCAGGACTTGTTTATACCCAGAATACATGATTGCTTGATTGATTGTGTGTTGTTTTGAGTCCCGTTCACCATATAGAGACCTAACTACATTCTGTTGAAAGGCTTCAAATTTTAACCTTTCCTACCAACTGAGCTACCTTAAACGGTCCAAAAAATACATATTGACTCATTGTTTAATAAACAATCTATTTTTCTCTTTTTATGTATAAGTTAATGCAACATTGTCAACATTTGGGAATAAATATCTCCTACCAGGTGTTAACATAAACAGCTTTAGGTTTCATTTTATTCAAAAACTATTGACCCTTTACCAAAAGAATTCGACCCACAAAATGCCTTATTTGGCCTAGCAAATTTGTAAATGATGAAAAGGACATCAGAAAAGATGTTTTGGGTTATTATCAACCTAGAACGTCGATAGATTTCACATGTGTAACAATTTCGTCAAAACCGGATATTACGATGTCATACTAAATTCTAAACCGCAGCATGGTTCGAGGTTTTCCGGAAAAATGCTCAAATTTTACATAATTAATCGTGGTTTTCACATAGAGCACAGTCGTTACCGCAAAATATTGAAACAGAAAAATAATCAGAAATGTTCGAGAAGTAATTTCCAATGAAAATATTTTGCGGTAACGAGAGTGCTCATGTTGAAAAAAATAAAATAAAAAGTCAACGTGTGAAAAAAAGCTATGATCAAGAACAACCATATTTGTCTTTGTCTATTACATAAACGTTAAAGGATCAATGAGAAAGGTGAAAAATATTGATTATGAGAGTGAATAAACACTCATATCCCACACGTAAGAAAATGTTAACTGAGGCACCCATAGACACGTCTGACTGCTGGAATAAATATGATGGGTTCACTCAAAAAAAAAAAAAAAGACTTTTTTAAAAAATGCCGATTTATCGACTTTTTTTTCTAAGTTAGATTGCATTACAGGTAAGTTCAACTTTCAAACTTATTATATGTATGAATACAACAAATACAAACTTTCATGTCAATTGTCAATGGCTTTGATAAGTAAGGAATTAAGAGTGAAATTTAAACTTTGATGTTATCAAGGATCGTTTTTTTTTAAGAGTCAGTCACTATTTGGTGGGTCATAGATAAGACATCGACTAAATAGATAACACACAAGCAAACAGAAAAAGCAGTCAATTGTTCGCTGAAGACAATAAATGTGGTGAAGAATTTAGAAATTACATTTTCTGAAAGCAAAGGGGAAAAAACTTATAGGTAATCACAGTTGTACATGACGTTACTCGGTGTACGTCATTTATGACGTCATAATAGATCCAATCATTAGGAATCAATGCCAGGAAGAAATGGAAGAAAATTCTTTTTTTTACAGATTTAGTTTTCTGTAGTGTCGCTTTGTTAAATTCATTTTATTGAAACGGGAAATTATCTATTATTTAAAAAAAAATATAGCAACTCTGTAAACTGGATTCAAAGTAGATCTCGCGTGTTTGCACATCAAATGCACATGTCCGCTTTAATATAATCCCCACGTCTATGCATACAATACACATGTGTGTAATTGTATTATATAGTATCACATGAAGCAACAATCGGTTTTTATTTCTATACCTAAATAACATTCAGTTCACTACATTAAATCTGAGTAGATAATTTTCATGCACTTGCATAAATACGTAAAAAGTAATTTTCAACTTTCTTCAAAAGCATTATAATTATAATATAAAGAAGTGGTTTCTTTGTTTGCAGAAACAAGAGTTTAATTTAAAATATACATAGGCGTCGGAAAAAACTGAAAGGGGGGCTTATTGAAAATGTGTGTGTGGGGTGGGGTGGGGGTGGGGGTGTGTTAAACCAACACAAAAACGTAAGACCCAATTTTCAATGCCTAATGGCTATATTATATATATCTTTGTAAAAAAGGGGGGGCTAAGCCTAGGATATATGACCCTAGATAATGTTTATCATTATTATAGCTTGGGGTGGGGTGTTATAAAAAAGCTGATATATAATTTGACAAAAATGAATCGATATTTGTTTACAAATATCCAGAGTTTAATAATTAAAAAATCCTGAGTACACAGAATGTAAAATCTGTAAATTTAAATTACTTGTGCATGACGCAGCGTTGTTTTGTGATGTTTTCTTTCAACCAATACTTTCCTTGTAGTAAATAACCGTATACTGGTAGATAGCAAAGCACAAATTATCTATGTAGTTAACTTATTTTAGATCTGTAACACGTGAGGGGAAGGGCTTTAATTTCATTGAGAATGAAAATAAGCTAGTTCCATTCGAAATACCTAATAGTGTGAATTTTGCTATTTTTTCTGCATAATTATATACACTTCTTTCCACCAACTTCAGAAAATATAAAGTGTCCTTTGGGGAAGGTGGGGTGGGGGACTTTGTCTTCCTCTGCATTTAATATCTGAATATTGCTGGATCCGTTACTACGTACGAAGATTAGTAGTTTATCACTACACGTTAGAAGAGGCCGGGGGAGGGGGTCCATGCTTTGCCATAAATTATACGTTAATTACATACAATTATATCAGCATTAATGGGATCTACAGGACTTGTCTATAACTAGACTTCAAAATTATATATGTAGTAGAGTGCACCGGAACATATTTTTCCGTCAGTCCGGGTTTTAATTTTAGGCATTGTAAAAGAGTTCCCCTCACATGGCAGGTGTTGTCAGATGTTATTTACTGTCTATTTAACCACATGTAAGTTAAGTTCTACTTTATGATTTTATATCTTAGTATGTTCTAGACTAAAGTAGTTATGTATATCTTCTGTTTAATTAGTTGTCTTAGTTTACAACATAGAAATAGGTTGCATAGGCAGTCTTTGTTTACAGTATCAGTTTGTATTCCCGCCATTATGAATTCCTCTGTTCGGTTGTTACATTATATGTATTAAACTAGTCCCAGATAGGTTTTAATGTTATTTGAATAATACTCATTTATAAGTCTAAATACCTTATTGTGATTGGTAGCTCGATTGTGTTATTTAGCAATTATTGCATGTCTTGTACAATCCGGAATGGTCAATTCTAATGCATAGTCAGACTATGTTAGGTATATCGCGCAATATTTGGGATCACTTGGCGCCATTCTTTCAATAGTCATCGTAAGTTATCAATGAGAAATGTCTGTACTTGTGGATTTCTAGTCAAAGGTCTTGCTAGTCATAGTTACATGGATGATGTACTGTGTTATTATTATTACACATTAATAATATTTTGTTAGGAATCAAAACACTTAGGGCTGTACTATACTTTAACTAACATAACAGTAAGCTGAAGTAGCATATGTATTTATGTAGATTTACTTATACTTATCTTAAGGATATGTAAGTTAAGTCTGTTTATATACCAACTTGATTATAGATCATATGCACCATAGTACATGTGCCATCTAGGGTAGAGCCCCCTATAATATTTCTTATTTGTATCTTACATGACACCACTATTTGTTCACTCCATTGTTCTATGCATGTTATTTTATGATTAAGTGCAGTCATATGTGTACAACTTGCTTTTCCTTTCTGTTGCAGGTTTCCATGTACACTGCCACCTTTTATTTGTGTTAATAAATAATGAAATCTGAACCAACTCGTCCACATATAATTTACTGGACACGGGTATATTTTCTTAAAAAAAGAACTTTGTATAAATGTTCGTCGTTTGTATTAACCCCCCTCCCCCATCTTTTTTATCAAAGGGCTTACTACGATATGCACGTGTTTTTGATTTCAAGAACAACAGAGTTCATTTTCCACTGTCCTCTTATGCTTTTTAGTAAGGCCTTTTTAAGGGGCTTTTTTCGGGTAAATCATTCTTTCCCTACAAATATTAGTGAAATGTTAATGTCAGTACCTGTATTTCACTTTTTATCTTGGCGTGTGTTTATAAGAATTACATACGCAATACTACACATGGAAATCATAATGTGAAAATGAAATGGAAAGTGATAAACGACAAGCAATGCACAAGTTAAAAAAAACATACTAAATTTATTACATTTATTCAATCGATAACAATGTATTTACGACATATTACAAATACCGTCCTGCATACATTAATTATTTTACTAGATTTAACATGATCCAGCGATTGGCTTGTTCGCGAAGATAAATATCTGCGAATTTGAGGTGTGAGCGAATCTCGCGGATATTCCTCGCTCGCCTATGAAAATTCGTTAACAGCTGAGGCCTGTACGACAGACCACACGTTCGCGAGCGCTCGCCAAGTTATTAAAAATGTGTAGTAAAAAGGTCCTTTCAATATTGTTCACTTCTTTTCAAGTAGTGTACATGTACCTGTAATAGATCTAGATTTTTAAAAGGCTCCAATATAAACTATTTTATGGATCTAAAGCTACCGCAGCGGAAGTGAATTCCAATTTTTTAAATTCTTTTCAGACTGAATTATCAACTTTTTTTGTTCTAAATAATTGATTATGAAGTTGATAAGATAATCAGCCACGTAGTATCGATTTTCAAAGTGGGGGCCAGCCGGAGAAAAAAAATTTGCACTAAATGAACAAATTGACAGGCCAAAAAAAAGCAGAAGTTGTCCAAAGACGAAACCTATTTTTTGGGGGGGGGGAGGGGGGGGGGAGTAAGACACCAACTTTTTCCA
>NW_026936171.1:0-7169 GCF_032062105.1 Saccostrea cuccullata | reverse complement strand
GTGATATTGAACTTGGGGGAAAATCCTCTCTGTATGAATAATGCAGAAAAGCTTCTAAAAAATATAAAATATTTAGATAAATAATCCATCAGTATGGGATATTTAGTGTCAACAATTCATCATTATCATTGATTTCTTTCTCCCAAGATAAATGTTGATGAATTTCGATTTTAACAAATATTTACTATGAGAATTGTCACAATAGTAAAGGATACACAGTACTCTAATTTATTGGAACAAGTTCAATATTTATATTAGATTTATACCTTGTTTCTGTATTGTTCAAATGATCTGTGAGTTAGCTATGAATATTTCATAATCTTGCCAGGTAAAGGGAAACTGGAAAAGTCTATAACGACAAAATTTAACAAAATATATCGTTATATACAGCTATTTGATGGGATGTTGAGACATGTAGATTGGTATTTACAAACAACTTTTGCTATAATTGGCCCAAAAGGGTGCTTTAAACGTCAAGTGCAGGCATATGGAAGCTCAGCCTAATTTGATGTAACAGTTATGGAGAAAGACAAAGATCTAATTGATTTTACTGGGTCTTCTTGCTCTGAGAGCCTCAGAAATTCTGTGTACCAGTTATCATAACCTGGGCCAGTCTGTGCTTCAATGAGTTCTCAGCATGGGAATTAACTAGGTCTTAATGTTTATCAGTACTGTAGCAGATAGGTGCTTAATTAAGAATTTATTGGTGAGGAAAGACTGTTAGATAAGGGTGCATATTTTCAGTAGTCTATGTGGAGCAGTTAAAATGGACCATATCTGTTGGGGCTTTGGATGGGTGTTATGTGTATATTGATTTGTGTAATATGTTTCACATTCTAGGCTCAATATGGATTTTGATCTCCGAGTCTTTTGTTTTTAGGGAAAAACCACATAACATTAAAGGTCTACAGTATAGAGTTTTGTTTTTCAAGTTTGAGTTGAAAAGCTTTTCTCTTTGTTGTTTGTGGTTAGCACTACTTGTGAATGAGTGAAAAGTTCTCACAAGGCCCTAGGGACAGGAATATACACATTTGAAGCAACAATGATGTAAAGAGTATAGATTTTTATCAATGCCTAATGTTTATTCTGAAGAATTTGTTAGAGGATGAAATTGTGTCTAGCTGTAAGCTCTGGAAAACAGAGAATATAAGTGGATAGCAAGGGTCTTGAAAACGTTTTATGGAATGGATATAGAAATAAAATTCTTATGCCTTTCTGCCTTGTGAAAACCTATAGCTTTGGTGTCAAAAGAAATTCCAGCTCGATATTCTTGTCAAAGAAGAAAATATATATAAAACTCATTGGAGAATGTACTAGCTTGTCTGCTTTTATGAGTATAATAGGGGGACTTGAATTACCTGTTCCGTATAGTCCATTTCTCTAGGGTAAAGTTTATCGGTGATCATATTGGAATTTCTCGTAATTAGGCACTGTGACCATGGGTAAATGGCCGGAATAAGCATTGGACATTTGATATTATTTAGATGATCAAGGACTCAATATAATACATTGGACTAGAGGATGTATTTCCAGATCTGGAGGAGTGTTAAGTGAATTAATCCTGAGCCAAGGATTTGGGTTGTTTTCTCATAGAATGGATGTGAATTCTGTGAATTTCTGTGGTGATTTGGTAGAAGAATAAGTGAATTATTTATTTGAAAAAACACAATGTGTTACTGAATGCTGAGTTTGATCTTTAGTTGTACTGAATTTAACAGTAAATTTGTGAAGTGGACTGTTTGTGAGATTTTCTGGTAAGTTTGTGTATTAATGGTGATCACATCATACAAATACAAATATAGACTCTGTTTGCAAACATTTTATCATGATTCTGTAGAATACCAATCATAAACAGAATTTTAGCTTGAAGTTTGATCCTGCTAAGGAAATTATCCATCGGCAAATAGCTGGCTGGCAAAAGTAAGCCTGAGCTGTAATTTATGAAAATTGGATGATTTAACAATTGAAAATTATTTATCGTTTATTAAACCAAATCACAAAACACCTGTTCCATCTTTAAGACCCGTTCTTAATATTCCACCACACACATTAACTGAGAGAGAGTCCTGAAGCAATTAGCTAATTGACTGGCCATATCAGGTAGCAATTCTTGAGTCGGTCATCAACAGATAGCATGTCCATGCTTCCAACTCCTTATTTTTGTCAAAATTGAATCAATTTTGTAGGAAAACCTTAGCCTGAATATCATAAAAGAACAGATTCTCATGAGGACAAGTTTGTGGTCATAATGACATAAAAGAAAATTTATTTAAGATTAATTTGTAACTTTTTTTAGGAGAAAATTTAGAAGCTGGTACTCTAGCAAAGGTCATCTAATAACCTTACTGTGGTGTGATATGAACTGGGTTCAAAGTTAGTTACTAGTACAAGTTCAAGGCCACTGTAGGAAAATATATACAAAATATACAGATATATATACCACTATGTATAATTTCTGTACTTGCAGCTATCTTGTACTCCTGATAAAGTACCATTGAAATCAATCATAGACTTGTTAGAGATTACCTATAGCATAAATATGAGCTGTGACTTTGACTCAAGGTCATTTGAGTAGGTCAAGGGTCAGCATCATACTAAAAAAATATGTTGAAGTTTTGTCTGATCCAGAAATGTAAAAAAAAAATGATTCAAAAGGATGTGTTTGTATTTTATATTCCTTATACTTTTAAAGTATGTCAGGATTATACAAGGTCAGTTAAAGGTCATTAAGGTCTTCCGCTCAGGCGGAAGACCTTCTACTGATTCTGATGGTTAAGATTATTCCTATTATTCTTTTTTTTTTTTTTTTCCTAGACGCCAACTTCGAGACCTCGTAACTCGCTCATTTCTTAACGGATTTCGCTTAAATTTTCAGAGTTTTTGGACGTTACAAAACTCAATTTAAATGTTTTCATACATTTCAAAAATTCCCTTCTGCTTTTGAGTTATTTCCCTTTAAATGAAAATTTGGTGCTGTTTGTTTCCAGACAAAGGCTCAGAAACGACAAAAGCTGGAGCAGAATGTCCACTGCATTTAAATACTAGAAGAATTGAAGTTGTGCACATCGGTTTTTCTTTTTCGATTTCTGCGCTCAAAACGGTGCTAGATAGGGGTCAAAAATAAGAATGCCTAAAAGCCCAAAAATTTACATCTATTTCCTTATGTATCTTTTAAACTAAAAATAATTTGTTAAGACATGTTTCACAAATATTGTGCATAATTTTAAGATCTATCATTTGACATCATTAAAAAGGGGCTGGCCCCTCAAATTAGGGGCCAAGGGCGCTCGAAAGTTTTTGCTTTATAACTTAAAAACGGTAAATATTTCGATATGGTTATCGATTTGAAATGGGTTCTTTAGCATCTTATTGATCTCATGAAAACGTTATTTTGTTCTAGTCATGTTTTATTAGATGAGCAGAAAACTTTATAGTCCGTGTACAGGTAAGTGATTTTATACGGCAAATGAAGAAGAATTCTATATGCGTACGCAATGACAATAATTCCTTAGATAAATACTTAGTGACAAATTCCTTTTTACTATTTAAACTCAAACTGATAGGTTAATAGCTTAAGCATATGTCAAAAATAAGCATTAAAAATAATTCTTTTCATAAAATTAAATTTTGTTTAAACAATATAAATCACTAGCAGCGCAAAGACAGACTTAAAAAAAAAACAGAGGTGGAATCAGGCGAATTAAATCCTTTTATGGCACCGCCAACCCCGTAACGAGACATCTCATCGAAATGACCGGTCTCCGCGTCTTGAACCTCCAAGAACATGTATTGCATGTTCTTGAATAATTTGTATTAATAAGTCTTTAAGGAAATCTCATGTAGGAAACCTGATTTATATTCTAATATATTCTATTGTGTAATTTTTTTTAATTATTCGTACTTCTCAATCTATCATGTTCAAATTACATGTATTTATTTTTTTGGGAACATTAAACCTTATTCGTCAGCCAGTCTGTCCATCTGTCACGAGAACTTTAAACTTGATAATTACTATTGAATGAGTTGAAGTAGGACTTTGATATTTCACATGAGCATTATTTGTGACTTCTGATTTTCAAATATACTGTGATTTTTGACCCTGTGACCTTGATCTTGGAGCTTGACCTACTTAAAAAAAAATAACATTACTTTAAATTGACCATAACTTTTGAAAGCTTCCATTTTATAAAAATGTATTAACTGTGACAACACCTTTTAAAATTCACTAATTTTTTACCCTTTGACCTTGAAGTTTGACCTGCTTTTCAAAAACATTAACAATACTCATACCTTTTGACTGAGAAGAGATAGGGCTTTTATTTTATCCCTATGAATTACCTATGACAACTCTTTTCTAAAAACTCTGACTTTTGACAACTTGACCTTGAGGCTTGATCATAACTTTTTTAATGAGGAGAGATAGGGCTTTCATATTACACAAACATCACAATGTCATGTACGTAACCTGTGATAAAATCATATCAAATACTAGTATATCATGAACTTTGACCTTGAAGTTTATCCGGCTTTTCCAAAATTTAAACATTGCTTAAAATTGACCATAACTTTTTACACATGTACATGTATATTAGCTGTGACAAGGCCTATCTAAAAAAAGGTATGGCTTAAATCATGGAGAGTGTGTTATGGCCTTAAATCAAGTCATTTAGGATAAGATATTTTGACTGGATGCATTGTTTGAAAAAAACATGTGTGAATTTGTCAATACAGTAGCACACAAATGGGGTATGCTCATCACCATCTTGTGTCATGGTGTGACCCAAGGTCATTTTGACAAGGTCAAGGTCGCAAACATTCCTTTACTATCACTTTTTTAATAGTAAAACATAATAAGATAATATCTACCCTTAAAAGATTGCTTTATCATTAGAACGTGGCATGACCTTGACTCAAGGTCATTTCTCTCTGTCCGTAGCTCCAACGGAAGACCTACTCGTTGCTTTGCAACGAGCTCGGCTCTAGTTGTTAGATATATCCTTTGCTTTACATCATAACTGTTGTAGTGAGATATAGATAAACATGATCAATAATATTAATGAAATAATGAATCAATAAAGCAAACACATAGTTTGCTTTTGACCTGGGGGTAGTAGCATTGATTTGATCCAAGGTCATTGGTCAAGAAGAGTTAAATGCAGGGTTGTCCCAAAGATTGGGGGGGGGGGGGGGCTGGGAATTTCCCGGCTTATAATGATGTAATCCCCCAGTTCTTGTGGTATTCCTTCTAAACTCCCAGTTAGGAGAAGGACCCCAAGTCTCCTACTTTCCAAATGTCCCCATCTACTTCAATTCTTAGGGACAAATCTGAAATGCAGAGCAATATATCTGTCTTTTATTTCATTCAAAAAGATAATCATACCAACATCAATTTAAAAAAAATCATTGCAGCTGAGGTTACAATTTTGCTTTAGCTCACTAGCATCATTTTTGGGTGGAGAAAAAGGTGACCTAATTTGTCTTTAGCTTAGACAGATAATCACTCAACTTTCCATGAACCACAAGCTAAATTATACACCACTGAGACTGCATTGTACTTCATGAATTATATCCTTTACAGAAAGTATTTATTAGCTGATGGGTTATGTCAGTTTTCCAATACATTTGTTTGAATGTGAGGGTTTATTATTATTTGTATTAAGCAGAGATCGTTTATCAATATGTCGGATTATGTCGGGAGGATTCTGTTCACTTTTGTGTCATTATTGATTTTTAAATAACTTCAAGAGTTTTTTTTTTTTTGTTTTTTTTTTTTTTTGAATTAATTGTTTGCATGGGTATGTTTTACATCTGTGGTAAAAGTGTATTGGAAATTACAAATATGTGGATATCAATTGCACAGGTATTTATTTCTTTTCCTCTATAAATACTCAATAATGACATTTTACTATTTATAATGATCCTAAAATGTGCCATTTGTTTTTGACAGTCCTAGCAGCAACGGTTATGTGTTGCTTACAGGGATAATGCTGGAGAGGTTCCGAATGCTCATTTTAGAGGCTTCCTCAGCCTCCACCCAAGGTACATGAATGTTGTCATGTGATAAGTGTTGTGGATCTCATTTGACCCGGTTATCTATTTTTATTATTTTTTTTTAAATTTCTGTATAGTTCATCAACCAATTTGCATGTAATATTAGGATCTTTAGTTGAAGTTAAAGATATTTATTTGATGTAGTTGGAACCCTGTGGTGTATGTAGTTTGATCTTTGGCCTCAGATTTGGAATATGTAGCCTTTTCATTCATACAGTGATTTCTTGGATGGCTGTAGACTTACACAATTCATTGATGATCTATTTCTTTTAATTTCGACAATCTTTTTTATGTATAGCATCAAGTCACTTGACCCACACTATATATTCATTAAGATAGGAAATGAAATTGATGGTAAATTGTAGGATAGTTAGAGATTCGAGGAGTAGATAACAAAAAGGTGTTATCTCAGAGGAGTCTTTAAGTTTGCAGATCTATCTAAGAATTTGAGTTACTGACTGTTGATCAATCTATTTATGCAATGGCATCTTCTCTACTTTTTTTAACATTGTCATTAAATGAAATTAATTTTACAGACAATTATTTCTAGTTCAACATGTTCATCTTTTGGCTGTTTATGTATAAATTGCTTTAACTAGTTTCATACAGGAATATAGGTAATATACACTTTATATACTTAGCTTTAAGACAAGATGTATAATATTTAGATCAATGAGATTAAAGTATACTGAGTTTTGGATCAAGATAGTTGTAGGTCAGGTCTAATGGACATTGATCTAAACCAATTAAAGTGATGCCAGCAAACACCATAAAGAGAAGGATCCACTTCCAAATGGTATTAGTAGGGTATTAGGATTAGGAGCTGAGGAAGATTTGTTTGTATAAGGGAAAAGCTCCAAGTCTGGGCTGAAGAGTCAAGATAATGGTTCGTCTCAAAAGACGGAAAATCAATACAAAATTGCACAATTATAACACATTACATTATTATTGTTTTTTTAGCCACCAGATGAGATTTCTGGATAGGGTTAGAAATTACCACCTTTCAATATGAAATGGTGCTCTCTGATGTCTTTCTGTTTACTTATTAAGTTTGGTTGCCATGGGAACAGACATATTTGTCAACATTTCCAAACCTCGGCATTTTTGTGTCACTCTAA
>NW_026936170.1:0-7110 GCF_032062105.1 Saccostrea cuccullata | reverse complement strand
TCAAAACTATTTTTATTCAAGTTTCGTTTTCCATCCATTCGGCATCGCTTTTTTTTTCGAAAAAGAATTATTGTACCCAAAAGTACCGGAAGTGAAAAAGGCATTCATTGCTTCTTGTCATAGCTAAATTCTATGCGATTATATTTATAATTCAAACTGTAAAATGAAATAAGGAAATAACGAATAGCAATCAAGTTCAATGGTTCATGTGAACAATACAATCTGGGAGCAAAGCCAACTTGGACCTCCAAAAACATCAGATTAATTGAATATTGTTCAACGTCCCTCAGAATTTTTCACTCGTATGGAGACGCCGCCATTTGCCGGTGAAGAGCTGCAAATTTGTCCTATACTCGGCACTCAGGGCCATTGAGCAGGGAGGGATCTTTTTCGGACCAGCACCTACTACGACACAGGGCCTCGGTTTATACGGTCTCATCCGACGGTAAGGTCTCCACGTCCTACGTACAGTGCGATTCGATCCCGCGACGTAAGGATCAACTCCTTACTTCGCGACTATAGAGCAAACGCCACGCGGGCGACCAAAAACATCAGAGATGGGATCAGATGCCATGAAGGAGTAAAAAGATGTGCAAAGTGGTGGATTCTTAGAGCATTTTACAAATTTTGCTAATACTGTAAATTGGCAAATATCACGATGGTTTTAATTTCGCTATGTTCGCGATTTATTAATTTTCCGTGAAATTAAACCCATCGTAAATTTTATCATTTGTTTTTAAAGCGTTTAAATGCTTATACGAAATTTGAATTAATTTCTTGCAGCGTGAAACTTAAACCATCGCAATTGGTGCTATTTGAGATATCGTGAAATTTGAACACCGTGGAATTAAAGCGACTTACAGTATTTATTCTACTGTTTGTAAAATATCGACTGCAAGCAAGATCATCAATGTATGGACTTGGCATTTTGGAGGCATATAAATAAGGCTGATTTTCACAAGTTTGATTCGCCGAATTTACTGAAATCTGAATCATAAGGCTTGACTATACCCTAGTACAGTGACTTCTTTTGTGGCTTTGATCCAAGTATCTTAAATAAAGGTTTTACTCAGCAAATCGTTCACATTTCTTGTCCCATATATTACGTAACGATGCTTTATAGTAATAGCCAACCTTATGAATGTAGAAAATGACATCTTCTGACAATTTTGTTTGCATTCATATAATTATTGCCAATTACAATCTGGAAAGTGACTATCAGGGATACTGAATGACACTACTTTTATAACCCCAAAATGCACTATAGTTAATATTTTAACCAAAAAAAAAAAGATTAAATGACGTACTAATACATTATATAAAGTAATTAATTACTAGTATAATAACAAAAGGGAATATCTTCTCTAACTAGAGTACAAATTTCCCTGCAAAATCAATAGAGACTTACATGTACCCAGTATCAGAACACTGTTTTATCCAGTGTGCGGTCCAGAATTTTTCAAATCTGGTATATACCCTTGCTCAATACTGATTTGTAATCTCTTTGCTTCTAGATGTTAAGCAGCAAAGAAAAATAATGCTTTTCACAATATAATCAATACAGCTCCAACCCAACACCAGATCCCTGACTCTGAGGCCATGCATTTCACAATTTTGGAAAAGGCATCGTTGCTCAACATAACCATGCGCTTTGTTGATTGCAAAATATCCAGGGACAGAGAAATAGATTTTATAGAGAATGTATGCATTTGTTCACTATAAAATCAAGAAAGCCCCACTCTTTTACCAAACCTTTGACCCAGGGTTATTTGTTTCAAAATTCTGAAAAAGGCAATCTTGTCTGCTACCATTTACAAATGCCTAATTTATGCTGGAAGACAGAAGACTTTGAAATAATATACATTGTGTAGGCATTTTCACTGTATCATCAACTGAGCTACCCCACCCATCCACCCCTCCCTTATTCAGAACTCTGATCCTGTTGCCATGAATTTCATAGCTCTGAAACAGGCATTACTTGCTCAACATTACCATGTTCTTTGTTTAATACTAAAGGGCAGAAATGATTATTATTTCTTATCTAGAATGTATGCTTTAGTACTATGTAGTCAACAGAGCCCCCAACACCATGCAGAACCAGAGGTCATAAATTTTATGATTTTGGAAAAGTTACCCTTGCTCTTCAAAATAATGTACTTACTTTGTTTCGTAACTTCACGTCAAACATATGTGTTTGTAGACATCGGCACGATGATTTTCTGGATTATAGTTTTAATGGTTTTCATTAAAACACAGCAGATTTACCTCTTTTATTAAACATGAAGGATAGAGTTTACTTCTTGAGAATGCAAAGGTGTTTGTAAATTTAACACTCTGCGAAATTCAAAGTTTTAATATTTTTCAGATAAAATTAAGACGGGAACCCCTAATTCAGGGTTAATGAGTTTCATACATAATAAAGAGGCATTCTTGCTGATCAGAACAATACAGATTATAGCTGCTAAGCAGAGAATATTTTAAGGAGGAAATTTCATTTTCATATTGTTCATAGAGTACTCCTGTCTCAATCCCAGAACTTCTGACCAAGGGACCATGAATTTCACAATTGTTTATCATAACAGGCAGTTATAACATGGAAGGAGTCAATGTATGAAATGTTACTAGATCAATAGATCCCTATCCTCACTCAAGGACCCCTGTCCAAGGGACCACAAATTAAATAATTTTGGTAAGGAGCTGAATGCTTTAAAAAATGGAAAAAGTTTTTCCGCTTGAAGAACATTCGTAAAGATTGCATTTACTAGTATTTCGATGGTTTTAGTGCCACTCCTTATGACCTTGGGGGGATCATGAAATACCAAAATTGCATGGTTGAAATTGCTTTAAGTGGTTCAAGCGAAGAATTAAGCTAAAAATGCTCAAATGTTACGACGCACGACGACGAACAAAAACAGATATGAGAAATAGGTCACCCGGGTCAGATTCGTCAGAATATAATATTTTTTCTATTATTATTGATTTAAAAATGACCGAATGGAATACCGTTAGGGTTTCCGAAATGCATAAAATTATTCTCGAGGAAGTGCAATTTGTTTCATGGCATAAGGCTGACAGAAAGATAGAAGTAGTGCTTCAGTTGCAAGCCCTTTCTCCCTCCTAGTCGGGTAAAGATGAAAGAGTATAAAGTCGTTATATGAAGTGGAAGCAATATCTTCAGCTATTAGAAGTTCATATGGTTACAGGTCTTTGAAAATGTTGCTTTCAATCAGAAAAATATGCATCTGACCACTAACACCGAGATAGGGGTTTCCTTCCTGAAGCAAAGTGAAACTTACTGTGTAAGTTAGGCATCCCATTCAGGTTTTGAGCATTATTGACAACATGGTGATTTATTATACCTTTTGTTTGTAGCGGTATTTCAGAAAATGTTTCCAAATAATAAAATGAGATTTTTTCTTGCAAGTATCGTCTTCATCTATCAACAATATTTCTCGCCGCGAATCAATCTTTTTGATTTAGTACATAGAATAGGTGGTCGCAAAGATTTATAGTCGTAAAAGGATTTCAAACCAACGGAACACGAACTAAGGTTGAATAATATTTGGTTTTACTGTATTGGGAACTGTGTAATTTTCTGTAAATTCCAATTAGTCATAGATGTCATATACTGCTTTGTAAGTGAAATTTTATTCAGTCTTCGATTAATTCTTGTCAATGTTGCACGTTTGGAATAAATTGTTGAAATCGCTATGATTGGGTTCAATTTTTGAGTGTAACAGTATTGTCCAATTAAGAATTGCATACCAAATGACTAGTGTGCACCAGTGTTATTAGAACATGATAGAAATATAAAATGATAGGATATATTTGGAAGTTTGTACATGTCTTACATGTAACAGTTCAAATGCATTTTTTTTTCAAGCTTAAATTTCTTGAAATTGTCATACACAAAATTTTCGTACATTAGTAGTTGCTATACAGTTCCTATACTTGGCATCTACTTTCCATTCATTCTAAATGATATACAAGAGTATGAATTTATGCTTTTAATACTGATGTAGGGTATTTTCTTCTCCGTGGGGGTCAGTTTTAGTGTATATTAATATATCGATCTGTCAGCTGGCTAAGTCCTCCCTTGCTCTTCATACTGTCACACGCCACGAAACATCCTTTCATCTGCAGTGAAGGAGTAACCTTGGAATGAGAAAGTAATGTTTCATCACGCAGTTGGAGATTTATTTTATGGCAAAATAACTTTTTATTGGATAAATCATGTAGGACATTTTGCAGAAAATGCAGGCAGAAAAAGTAATGAATGTCAGCATCCCTTGATTTGGCGGATGGTGTGAAATCTCCAGCATAATCATATAACACAAGATTAAGCTTGTATCCATTTTCTTTTGATAAGTTTCTGTTGAAGGAATACTTTGCTGAACTTCGACAATGTCTAAAATATTCAATTTTTGCATTCACAAAAAGGTGAGAAATATTTATCATTTTAATATAATTAAAATTTTTCTTACTACTTTTTTATCTCTCTAATTTAATTTTTTTTAAATATGAGAATGTTTTATGTGACCTTGTAGAGTTTTGTATGATGGTCATTCACTTATTCAGTTGAAAGTCGTAACACTACATGTATACTACAGTGCATGAATAAATGCTATTTGCTATTTTCAATTTTTGATATCTGAATTTCTGACATTTTTAATCAATCAATCAATCAAGAGAATATATTTTAAAAAGTGCAAAATTAAGTATTTAAGATGGAATACAGCATGGCGAAGGGCTTGCAATATTGCATATTGAGAAAAAGGGGTGCTTTGACCTTGTAGTAATTTCTTATAAGGAGGAAAGCTATTAGAAAAGTTTAGTGCATTTTTTTTTGTTTCGACAGTAGCATTTTAAATTGTTTCCAATTATTATAGATACGGTTCAAATTTCTAAAACTGAACTTTTAGGGTATGGTGAAAAGAAAGATACGTATAGGCGCGCACAATCCCCGCTTGAGACAAAATATATCAAAATTCACAGAAAAATTATATTTTCTAAATCGATGTTTGGGGGATGCTAATTTCAAAACATTTTATGATTTTATTTACGAACCATGCTATCATT
The DNA here is from genome assembly GCF_032062105.1 of Saccostrea cuccullata. Lineage (NCBI taxonomy): Eukaryota > Metazoa > Mollusca > Bivalvia > Ostreida > Ostreidae > Saccostrea > Saccostrea cuccullata. Next base: position 2,031 of record NW_026936170.1, on the reverse strand, counting down.
TTGATAATCTTTATTTCAAAGTTGACAGTAAAGCATATTTAGTTGAAATGGGTTTACTAGAGCTATAAAAAATGAATTTTATATTATGGGTTAGTTCTCCATTTTTTGCTACCGTCTTAACCATGGAAACGTAAATGCGAAATCTATTTCATTCGTCCAAAAAATGGAATCTGAACCCATTCTATATGAAAATCGAAAATTTCTTTAAAAAATGTACGCTTCAACAAACCTTAAATCACACTGACAGACGTTGATAATGTATATACTTCGTAGCGTAGTGGTTAAAGCAGTCAAAAACAGAAAACATATTTTACAAGAAGTTTTTGAACAGAAATCATACTGTGAAAGAAACTGAAGGCATACTTTTATTTATTTTTTAAACAAACTTATGTGATTTTATTTTCCTTTTCAATATTGTTGTAAATTAATTGTTATGTGTATGCAAATGAAGATGAATATATCGATAAAAGAGAGAAAAAAAGCAGTCGGTCTTCGACCAAACCCTTCGCTATGGAGAAGGTTCGAATCATACGTGAAGCTTTTTATGCGCATTTATTTGGGGCGTATATTGTGTTTGTCCTGTCTGTCTGTCTGTTTGTCTGTTTATCTGTTTGTTTGTTTGTTGTCAACTTTAACCTTCACCATAACTTTTGAACCGTGAAAGATAGAGACTTCATATTTGGTATGCGTACTCCACTAATTAAGCACTTTCAACTGACACCAAGGTCAATGACCTTGTGACCTTGGCTTTGACCTATATGCTAGAGATAGCTTTTTCGAACTTTCGCCATAACTTTTGAACCATAGGAGATAGACTTCATATTTGGTATACATACTCCACTAATTAAGTTCTTTTAACTGACACCAAGGTCAATGATCTTTTGACCTTGACTGTAACCTATATGCTAAAAAAAGCTTTTTCGAACTTTCGCCTTAACTTTTGAACCACAGGAGATAGAAACTTTATTAATTTGGTATGCATACTCCACTTATTAAGTGCTTTCAAATGACACCAAGGAAACTGATCGTGTGACCTTGACTGTGACCGATTTGTTAAAAATTGCATTTTAGAACTTTGTTGCCACCGGGCGCATAGTGTTTCACAAACACATCTTGTTCTTTTCTTTTCACATATCTTAAAAACATGAGAGAAAAACAAATTATTAATAAAATATTAAAACAATGAAACACAGAATAAATTGTGTGAAAGATGATATAAACAATATAATTTTTAAAAAATATAACTTTTAGAATTGAGAAATGTCTTTTCTCGGAGCGGGGGATTGTCGTTGCCTTGTACGCCTCCATTCTGTATAAAAGTGATTAACGAAGATCCATGTATGACTAAATCCAGTCTGTAGACAAAACGATTCTACTTTATACTTTGATATAGATTTCCTTACTAGACAAAGAATTTACGTAGTCCGGGTTTTTTTTTAATAATGTTGACGTTGCTATGGGTGCAAATCAGTTGAAAAGGGGGAAAAGTCATCAAAAATTTTTAAAAATCATGTCAAGTTAGATTCTCTCGTGGTTTGTGATTTGATATGTTTATCCAACTATTCATGCGTTTCTATCCCTTTCTGAAAGGTTCGATTCGGTACTTGATGGATAAAAAATTAAATACAATCACAGACAAAATCAAATGGCGATCCTTTAATAGTGATCGGGATGTCCGTCAGTATTCCGTCCGTCTGTTACGCTTTTGGGTACCCATCTCAAATCAGCAAATCATCTTTACCACTGAATGAAATTTAATGAGACTTTCACAAATTCTTTTTTTACATAGTGCCATTGTACACCTCCTATTTCACTTTTTGGTCAGACCAATATCTTTAGATTTTTCAGAGCAAAACATTGACCTTCCCTTCTTCTTATAATATTGAAGGGTACCCATCTCTTATCTGCAACTCCTCCTTTACCACTGAATAAAATTTATAGATACTTTCACAGATTCCTTAATACATAATGTCATTGTACACCTCCTTTTTCACTTTTTGATCTGATACTTATTTAGGGTCTCCCAGAGCA
>NW_026936169.1:0-7127 GCF_032062105.1 Saccostrea cuccullata | reverse complement strand
TATGTTGTTAGAAGCCATGTTTACATGTTTTCGATATCAATAAGCATAGCTGTGACCTCTCAATTGCATAATTATTTTGTGCTGGTCAGTATATGCTATCTATGACTGTGTTACAAAAAGACGTGTTTTGTAGTTGGAGGTGGAATTTCAGCCACGTAGCATCGTTTTTCAAATGGGGGGGGGGGGGGGGGGGCAGAGAAAAAAAATTACCTGAAAAAGTTGACAAGCAAAAGCAAACAAAAGGCCCATGGGCCACATCGCTCACCTGAGAAGCTTTAACCATTCTGTTCTTTACCAGATTTCACCCTTGTTATACATAAGGCATCCCCACCCTACCCCACTGATCATAATTTAGACATTTTGAAATCTACACTACCCCATGATCCTTCCATGGGCACATATGTTTCAGCTTTTTTGCCCAGTGGTTCCTGAGAAGAAGATTTTCAAAGATTTTTCCCTATATATTTCTATGTAAAATTTTGATTCCCCTATAATGGCCCCGCCCTTCCTCTGGGGGTCATGATTCCTACAATTTAGAATTTACACTACCCCAGAATGCTTCCATATAAGCTTCACTTTTTCTGGCCCAGTGGTTCTTGAGAAGAAAATTTTCAAAGATTTTTCCTATATATTTCTATATAAAACTTTGATTCCCCATTGTGGCCCCGCCCTTCCCCCGGGTGTCATTATTTGAACAATTTAGAATCTACATTATACCAGAATGCTTCCATATAAGTTTCAGCTTTTCTGGCCCAGTGGTTCTTGAGAAGAAGATTTTCAAAGATTTTTCCTATATATTTCTATGTAAAACTTTGATACCCCATTGTGGCCCCGCCCTTCCCCTGGGGGTCATGATTTGAACAATTTAGAATCTACACTATACCAGGATGTTTCCACATAAGTTTCAGCTTTTCCAACCCAGTGGTTCTTGAGAAGAAGATTTTCAAAGATTTTTCCTATATATTTCTATGTAAAATTTTGATTCCCCATTGTGGCCCCACCCATCCCCCGGGGGTCATTATTTGAACAATTTAGAATCTACATTATACCAGGATGCTTCCACATAAGTAACAGCTTTTCTGGCCCAGTGGTTCTTGAGAAGAAAATTTTCAATGATTTTTCCTATATATTTCTATGTAAAACTTTGATTCCCCATTGTGGCCCCGCCGTTCCCCCGGGGGTCATGATTTGAATAATTTAGAATCTACACTATACCAGGATGTTTCCACATAAGTTTCAGCTTTTCTGGCCCAGTGGTTCTTCAAGAAGATTTTCAAAGATTTTTCCTATATATTTCTATATAAAATTTTGATTCCCCATTGTGGCCCCACCCATCCCCCGGGGGGTCATTATTTGAACAATTTAGAATCTACGTTATACCAGGATGCTTCCACATAAGTTTCAGCTTTTCTGGCCCAGTGGTTCTTGAGAAGAAGATTTTCCTAGATTTTTCCTATATTTTTCTATGTAAAACTTTGATTCCCCATTGTGGCCCCGCCATTCCCCGGGGGGTCATGATTTGAACAATTTATAATCTACACTATACCAGGATGTTTCCACATAAGTTTCAGCTTTTCTGGCCCAGTGGTTCTTGAGAAGAAGATTTTCAAAGATTTTTCCTATATATTTCTATATAAAACTTTGATTCCCCATTGTGGCCCCGCCGTTCCCCCGGGGGTCATGATTTGAACAATTTAGAATCTACTCTACCCCAGGATGCTTCCACATAAGTTTCAGCTTTACTGGCCCAGTGGTTCTTGAGAAGAAGATTTTTTAATGACCCCACCCTATTTTTGTCTTTTCTTGATTATCTCCCCTTGCGAGGGGATATGTCCCTTCATTTTAACAATTTAAATTCCTCTTTACCCAAGGATGCTTTGTACCAAGTTTGGTCAAAATTGGCCCAGTGGTTCTTGAGAAGAAGTCGAAAATGTGCAAAGTTTACAGACGGACAGACAGACGGACAGACGGACAGACGGACGGACGACGACCAATGGACAAAATGTGATCAGAAAAGCTCACTTGAGCCTTCGGCTCAGGTGAGCTAAAAAAAAGTCGAGAATCCCATTTCGTGGAGGGGGGGGGGACTTCTTTCAGTACCAATTATTTTACCTACAATAATACATTTTTCTTATATCACAAAAAGTTTGGGGGAGGGGGCAACCAGCCTTTCAATGAATATTTCCTATAGTATAATTATGTTTGGGAAAAGGGGCAGCCCCCCCCCCCCGTTGCTGCCTGAATTTCTTTCACTCGTGAGACAGGACTTATAAAATACTTTCACTTGTGCTTCACACTCGCAAACATAATATTTATAAAACAATCTTCTCCCACGAGTGAAATCAATCCCATATCATTTAATTTCCTAATAATTTAAATAATTGACTCTGATTGGATGAATAAAATTATTTCAATTGATACTACAGTAACTGCATTAATTAACAAAAATCTGGAGGTCACTTTGAACTCAGCACTTGTGAAAGAAACATGAACCATATTCACTCAAATTTCCTGAATTTCAATATCTGTCCCTTTTGATCCTAAATTTTTTACTACCCCGATTAAAAATTTCGAATTATCCCCCCTTTTGCTAATTAAAACAAATCAGATCGTCTCGAAGTAGGGGAGAAATGGAAAGAAACCATCAGTATATGTGAAATGAATATCTTTGAAATGACTGGTATGAACAATAAAACGTTGAAGAATTATTTTTGTTACCAAAGCGAGGAAATGTCGTTATCCTGTTAATTCCATGGAAATATTTTAATGGATGGGATATGCATATGAAAATTAAAAATCCAAAATCACCTACCATCGGCTGCATCTGAGAGAGAAACGAAAGACAACTCTGCAAGGAAGACGTGCTGAAGATTTACTCCATATAGACTTATATTTTCAAAATAAACTATTGACCAATATCTTTCATTATGATATACATGTAGCTAATTAAATACATGAACATGAAGCAGTCTGTATATTACGTATATACCCGCATATGAGTATTCCCGAAGCATCTCCAGTACGAGATGTTCAATATCCAACACCCCGTAAATTGTACAAGATGTCGTCTGCTCGACCCTTCCTAAGCAAATTGTTGATCTAAATAAATGGGAGCTAGCCTAGGTAAGGTGTGTTTATTTTTACACACAATTCAAATGATCAATTATTCATTTAATACGACTATTAGCCGCATTAAATCCTTATAAGCAAATCACAACACTGTTGGCAGCCAGTAGATATCATTATCACACTCACGGGCACCTGACGTAACATAGGCCCTATTTTTCTACTAAATGTAAAAAAAAAAATATACCCCTTCCTACTATCAGTAATTCACAAGGTACACATTGCCGCCATCCCGATTTTTTCCAGTTCTGTCACATCAACTTGTATTTTTGTTTCAAACTCCGAATCCGTGAAATAAATTCCCTGGTTGAGATCTATAAATAGTACCGTTTTCTGTATCCCTTTGTGGGGTCAACCAAAAGGTCAAAAGGGAGAGACACAACATGTCTCCTCTTTATGCTACCAAACAATTGGGCGGGCTATGATGAATCCACAGAATAATTAAATTATTATATTAGTACTGTATAATTAAATTGTTTTCTTTGGATATGTGGGTAGCCCCAACATGGGGCAATCAGTATACACGTACTATGCAATGATTTTTCCCTGTCAAATGACAAAGTTACAAACCTGAAAACTACAATGGCTACTGCAAGGATTCTATGGGTTCATTCCCTAAGATGGTCAAGGGATATAACTTTTGAAAAGTGTGGATCCCAACTTACGGACAGTGAACCCAAAACTGTAAAGGGGACAGCACGCTTGCAAATATTAAAAATCTCTCGTCAAACTCGATCTATTGCTTCAATAGTATGATAAATCGCTAAAGGGGGCTGAAAGTTTACATTCGATGGTTTAAAAAGGTTATCCTTACATTCAAAAAGTTAAAATTAAGAAAATATGTAACTGTAGAATACTAGTATGTGCATGATCACAAGTACTGTTTTTTAGGTTTTAGAGAGCTACAGTTCCGCTGCTAATAAAATTAAACTTCAGGAAAAACTTACACGCACGTTTTCGTAAGTTTTTCTATGGTGGCATATTTCTGCCCCTTGCATGCAAGATATAATTTATGTCAACTTGCAACAATGTCTACATAATTATAGTGCATATAGACATTAGTAATTTATCTTCCATATAGGGGGCAGAAATATGCCACTTTTTTCTTTGAAAATACGATTAATCATTTGATTTTTTGTTCAATTTAGCGTATTCATTGACTCTTTTATCGTTATAGGCAATATTTGTCAGCCCCAAATAACCCCAAATATGGGGGCGAGGAATGGTGACATTCGGGGGGTGCTGATTTGGAAGCGGAATATGCAAGGTAAGTTGATCTGATTAGCTTTCCTACAGTGATTGAAATGAAAGTAATCCTATATTAACTTACGACGGAACACAGTGATATCCCAGCTTACTGATACTCGTTTCCCAGCTCGGGATTTGTCCTAGAAATGCATGAACACTTCTGCAATATCTGGTAAGAGCATGCGGGAACGCAAATTTCTTGGTGAAAATTGGTGCCTTATATATTACTCAGCTTCATTTGACTTATGTGAGGGACTTCTAGATGTGATTTTGCTCCAGACATTCTAATGTTTCCGGGAATTCCGAAAATAATAATACTGTCTGTGCATTTTATATATTTATTCATTAACATTTTAAAATGTTTACATTGCATAAATTATGTTTTTTGCATATAAAGTGAATGGAAATCTGTTGCATTCAAAACAGCATAACACAGACAAACACGCGTTACCCAATTTGTTTGCACACACCGTTGCAGTTATAAGACGATATCTTTAAAAAAAAATAATGATTCTGACATTGCTTGAATGAACAATTGGGGCTTATTAATAACCCTTACATTTAGGTCCTGTAAAAGGACCCTATCCCAATCGAAAATTTACTATTTGTCCCAAAATTTAAAAAAGTAAAAAAAAAATCCCAAAATGACACAAGGCTGAATTTCAGTGCTTTTTTTTAGCTCTACTGGTCAGAGACCAGAAGAGCTTATGCGATAGTAATGCGTCCGGCGTCCGTCCGTCTGTCCGTCTGTCTGTCCGTCTGTCTTAAACAATTTTTCAAAATGCTACTCCTTTTACAGTTTTGATCTGATTTCAGTATAACTTGGCACACAAGTAGACTACACTAAGATACCTAATTCTGTATATCGGTTTTTGATTTTGATAAACGGTGTTGCTGTGGTTACTAAAAATAGAAATTTCTGTGAAATTTCTTTAAAATGCTACTCCTCCTACAGTTTTGGTCTGATTTCAATATAACTTGGCACACAAGTAGACTACCCTAAGATACATAATTCTGTTTATCGGTTTTTGATTTCGATGAACGTTGTTGCCGTGGTTACTAAAAATAGAAATTTCTGTGAAATTCTTTCAAAACGTTACTCCTCCTAAGTTTTGGTCTGATTTCAATATAACTTGGCACACAGGTAGACTACACTAAGATACATAATTCTGTGTATTGGTTTTTGATTTTGATAAATGGTGTTGCCGTGGTAACTAAAAATAGAAATTTCTGTGAAAATCCTTTAAAATGCTACTCCTCCTACAGTTTTGGTCTGATTTCAATTTAACTTGGCACACAAGTAAACAACTTCAAGATACATAATTCTGTATATCGGTTTTTGATTTCGATGAACGTTGTTGCCGTGGTTACTAAAAATAGAAATTTCTTTGAAATTCCTTTAAAATGCTACTCCTCCTACAGTTGTGGTCTGATTTCAATATAACTTGGCACACAAGTAGACTACACTAAGATACATAATTCTCTATATCGGTTTTTGATTTCGATAAACGGTGTTGCCGTGGTTACTAAAAAAAGAAATTTCTGTGAAATTCTTTCAAAATGCTACTCCTCCTACAGTTTTGGTCTGATTTCAGTATAACTTGGCACACAAGAAGACTACACTAAGATACATAATTCTGTTTATCAGTTTTTCATTTCGATGAACGTTGTTGCCGTGGTTACTAAAAATAGAAATTTCTGTGAAATTCCTTTAAAATGCTACTCCTCCTAAAGTTTTGGTCTGATTTCAATATAACTTTGCACACTAGCAGACTACACTAAGATACAAAATTCTGTGTATCTGTTTTTGATTTCAATGAACGTTGTTGCCCTGGTTACTAAAAATAGAAATTTCTTTGAAATTCCTTTAAATTGCTACTCCACATACAGTTTTGGTCTGATTTCAATATAACTTGGCACACAAGTAGACTACACTAAGATACATAATTTTCTGTATCTGTTTTTGATTTCGATGAACGTTGTTGCTGTGGTTACTAAAAATAGACATTTCTGTGAAATTCTTTGAAAATGCTACTCCTCCTACAGTTTTGGTCTGATTTCAATATAACTTGGCACACAAGTAGACTACACTAAGATACATAATTCTGTTTATCAGCTTTTGATTTCAATAAACGGTTTTGCCGTGGTAACTAAAAATAGAAATTTCTGTGAAAATCCTTTAAAATGCTACTCCTCCTACAGTTTTGGTCTGATTTCAATATAACTTCGCAAACTTGTAGACTACACTAAGAACATAAAGAGACTTTATCAAGGATCATTATTCTATCTATTGCTGTTGTTAAGTTTCAATTCCCAACTGCTGAAATACTTTTCTCTTCCTTTGCTATAAGTACAAACCAGTAGAGCTTCAGTCTCGACAGAGACTTCTGGTTTTAAATATTGAAACAATCTTGAATTTTGACATTTTGTTGAATCATAAAAATGTAAAATTGCTTAAGGCTTGATTAAACCTTCAAAGTAACTTTTTATTCAAGTCTTTGACACAATTTATCACCGCAATATTTCCAAATCAAATGGGACAAATAAGAGTACGGTGACATAATTTCACCAATACATGCATTATGTAAACCAACTTTGAATTCGCCACCGGAAATAGTCAATCGACATATAAAGTCAAAATAAATCATACGGCCCATTCCCCAAGCAAATTCTTACACCTCTTGTATACAAATCTCGTTATGCTTAACACCCTTCCTCGCAGTCACGCATTTTAACGCATATACCATTTCCTA
>NW_026936168.1:0-6823 GCF_032062105.1 Saccostrea cuccullata | reverse complement strand
ATCTGAGAAAAAGCCAATAAGTGTTTGTTTCCAGTTTAGAATTGCAAATTTTGCAAAAGCATTGTCTAATGCTACCAAAATGCCACTTGCCTTTGGTGGTTCCTCTTAACTTAGGAACAGCATTACAGGATAGTATCCTTTCAGGATTTTAATCATATTTCTTTCTTTTTCAGTTTCAGAACGATCTGTTGAACCATCAAGAAAACACTGAAGTAATCTGCATTCTGTAATAAATCTTTCAGTTCATCAAATAATGCTCTGCCTCGGTCGAATTGTTGTTTTCATCATAATTATCTGGTGGAATGTTTTTTTTTTCGTTTAAAGAAATTGGTGATCATCTTGACCTTTAAAGCATATGTTTGATTCAGATTTTCTAAATGATAACAAAAAAGACGGAATAAAAACGGCTGCTTTAATCAGCACGTGATCTAAGCGTTTGCGGGAAAAAACGGTTACGAGACAATCGAGGTCGAAAATCACCACTCGGTAAAAATTTCGAGTGTCTAATATTATAACTGCCCTTTCTAAAAATCATCTCGCATTTTGCGAGTATTTCCCACTAACTTTTCTGGCTCCGTGGTTCTTGAGAAGATTTTAAAAGATTTTTCCTAAATATTTCAATGCAAAACTTGGATTCCTTATTTTCGTCTTTTCTTGATTATCTCCCTTTGGAAGGAGGTTTGGCCCTTCATTTTTTACAATTTAACCCCCCCCCCTTTACCCAAGGATGCCTTGTATTAAGTTTGGTTAAAATTGGCTAAGTGGTTCTTGAGAAGAAGTTGAAAATGTGAAAAGTTTACGGACGAACAGGATTGAGTTGCTCAAAACACTGGTTAAATTTGACCACTGGATAAGTTAGCCGTTGGTTAAATTCTATATCCACTGGGTAACTAACCACTGGTCAAATATTTGTTGCTCAAAATAAAATTAGCCTCTGGTTAACTAACCACAGGTGAAGTGATTTAACCACTGGTTAGTATCCCACAATGCATTACACTTGTCCAGTTGTCAACCCCAAAAATGGCTACCATGGTAAATATCAAATAAGTAAATAGTGAGACGTTTTAACGTTACAACCGTATGTGGAGAAGTGGAGAAATATCGAATTGTAACAGTATCAAAACTAAACAAACGTTTAGTCGCAAAAAGTGAGGAACACACAAGTCAGCTGGGATTATTCTTCGCTGAAAATTCAAGTGGAAGATGCAGTAACTGTAAACACATAGAATGGGAAAGGATTAGCACCACAGGTAATATGGATAGAATGATTGCAGAAACCTACATGCTCGTTAAGCTGTTAGATCTTAGTTTTACAGAAAATATTTTAAAGACAATACCTACTCAAGACAGCTATAATTACGAGGCAAATACATCAATTTGTATCGTTTCATACCTAAATAATAAGTGACTGGAGTCAGGACACCTTTACTGTTTACACCATGTAAACGTCGTCTGCTATTATTCGAGGAAATTCGCACTTGTTGTATTATCGCTTTTATACATACCTTGACAGAAAGATCTCAGTCCAGTGGTTTGTCAAATATTTCCAAACAAGAAATAACTTTCATCACATTTATGTAATCCTGCATTACAATGCACTAACACTGTCTGAAAGTGGGTAGCATCTTTTTTTAAATTATTACAGAAAGGTCATGGTCGAATATGCAAGTAGATATAGTGAGTTCGTCACTAATGCATTTCGCTCCGTACAATTAAATTTTGCGGTGTAACTAAAATGCATTATCCCAAGTGTATTTTATAAATACAACACCTTTTAATATTAGCATCAATACATGTAGAAATTAGATAAAAATCTTTATGTAGATATTGATAGCATATGCATCGGAAGCATTGTGAAAGTAGAGTAGCTAACTGAATGTGGGTGGGGGTGGAGGAGGGGGGCTAAACCAACAAATTAAAAAAAGGTAACCCCAATTTTCAATGCCTATATAAAGTCTATCTTTGGAAAAAAAAAAAATCCTGATGCCTATGGAAAGATATTTAGAATCAATGCCAGATTTAATTTTGAATGAATATTTTTATTCACTTTATCTCACCGAGACCTTGCCAAAATGATAATAAAAACAAAGGAAATGGTACGCATTTAAAATTTAATGCAGCGGTCAACAAGAAAGGTAGTTTGATAAAATAGGCAGATAAAAATATCGGGAAGGAAATGATAACTAATATTATTTTGAAAAACAAATACATAATGCAAGAGCTTTAAAAAAAGGGAGAGGAGTGTGTGTGTCCGGGGGGGGGGGGGGTGTCAATTCTCAATTGATTTTAAATATTGATGTAAGGTAACCAAAGAACAATTTATCCATATCCATTATTAGAACTATATGCAAATGACCAATAATTTTATTCATTTAAATTTTTATTTAAAATATACCTGTAATAATTATTTATTTTTCAGCAAGGGAAGGCCGCTTGATAATATCCTTTGTAATGCCAACAGATTAATCCTTGAAAGAACCCATTTAAAACATTTCTGCTGACGATGAAGACATAAAAACCTACCATATCCCTGACTGTGATGTTATTCCTGCCTAATATTGCTACAAAACCACGTCAACTTGTCTTTATATTACTGCATATGCCTTTTTAAGTACTCATCAACATTAGATTCTTGGTTACAATATCTATAAACCTTTGTTTCTTTTGTTATCTCCCAAAATTTACAACAAATAATAATTTTTAGTCATATTTATCCACTGGTTAAGAGACTTAACCCACCTCTGTGGAATGGCTAACTTTAGCCAATATTTAACCACTGGATAGCAAAGTTAACCAGTGGAAAAATTTTGAGCAACAGAATTTAACCAACGGTTAAAAGTTAACCACTGGATAAGAGATTTATCCAACGGTTAACCTTAACCAGTGTTTTGAGCAACTCAATCCAGATGGACAACGAATGTTCGAACATCGGGTGATCAGAAAAGCACACTTGAGCTTACAGCTCAGGCTAGTTAAGAAGTTCCAGTAGATGTGAAAAAGGAATTGGCTTGTTCCTGACACAATAACGACAGATTGGCTAAAGCACATTTAGGGTAACTTAGCAAAAACTCAAAAAAAAAATCCTTTCTTTATAAAGAAATCATAGAACAGTGATCCCGAAACCAGTCAAAAATCTATCGGACGATTGTCCTGTAAATATTCAAAATTTACTAGACAATTGTAAAATTTGCCGAACATTAAAACTATTGCAAAAATAAAAAGCGTTGTTTAAAAATGTTTCAAACTATTTTATTCAGTTTCTTATTGTAATTCATTCCCTTTCGATTTCAAGAACAGCTTGGTGTATCAAATCTTTCACTCTCTAAAATTTTCGTGTCATAATCGTCATCTATTCCTGCACCATGACATCTGTTTTCTTCCTGCACCATGATATCTGTTTCTTCCTGCACTGACATCTGTTTTCTTCCTGCACCATGACATCTGTTTTTTCCTGCAATATGACATCTGTTTCTTCCTGCTTCATGACATCTGTTTCTTCCTGCACTATTACATCTGTTTCTTCCTGCACTAAGACATCTGTTTTCTTCCTGCACTATGACTTCTGTTTCTTCCTGAACTATGACATCTGTTTCTTCCTGCACTATGACATCTGTTTTCTTCCTGCACCATGACATTTGTTTCTTCCTGCAACATGACATCTGTTTTCTTTCTGCACTATGACATCTGTTTCTCCCTGCACTATGGCTTGCTGTGTGTCTTGTAGATTTGACTTGTCTGTGTCTTGCCGTTACTTTGATGATGATCTCACATACTCCAGTAATTCAATCTTCGTGGCTGCTTACTAGATGTCTTCAAAATATGCACATTATTATATACTTGCACGTGTTTTAGCTCGAAACTTAATGTGACATTAAAAATAAATATTATACAACAATACTGGGAATATATACTATCCATTTATTAACCGCAGGTGTTGGATCAAAGTTTAAAATATCAGCTGACCACTCCGGCTGAATAACCATACAGTCATTCAGGTGCATGTTACTCAAACGCTGCCTCCTGTTTGTTTTGCTCAGCTTGAGATCGTTTAAAGAGGCCTCATTAGCAAAAGACGTTGCAGAAAGAGTGTGCAGAAAGTCCATTACGGTCAGAATGTCTTTGATTCCTATTCCACAGCTTTGTCCACTTATACAGTGGTCAGCTTATTCCCATACCTTAAAACCAAACAATCATTTTTAACGAAACACTAAACACTGGAAATTGTTTATATAAAGTATTTTTTTTTGGTTATACAGGGTGTTTCATAATATATGTTACATTTTTAAAATCAAATTATTATTCTTACCTATTACACTTCTATTACAAACTATATATCATTTTAAACATCAAATCCTGCACTTTTGTTCCATGTGAAAAAGTCAAGGAAATCATGGTCTTACAATGATTAATTGTGCTATAAACGCAGATGCCATAATTTGAAGATTTTTTCGAAATGGACTTAATTTATCCACTCAGTGCTGAATTGTAAAGCTGTTTTTGTTTTCAATTCATGTCGCCAGTATTCATTCAGAAGTTGATGAAATAAATTTTTCAAAAAGAATAGAAGCTTTCTATTATGCTTATCAGAAGGGTAGTACTTAACAAGGTTAAAGGACAGGGTCAGACAAGATGTGATAAATGACACGGTATTCCAGAAAGCCTAAAGACTTTAATAGAAACGGAGATTCATTTTGTGAAATGGAGACTCTTAGTGTAGCAAACTTTTCAGAGAAGTGTCTGATAGAAGTTTTCAGAAATTGATGCTGGAAATATCAGCATTTTCAGCATACAATTTTTCAATAATGCAAGGAAAGATTTTTACCTTTGCATTCGACAATCTGAATCTTTGGCTCTTTTCTGTAGGGTTTAAGGAATAGGGTCTACAATCCTAGACTACAGATACTGAATGAGCTCAAAAAGAACATGGACCTTGAAATGAGGAGTGTCTAAGCAAAAATATTTGACAAGGTTATATACAAGTTTCAAGAAACAACTTTCATTCGTTGTTGAAATAATAGAGGTTATTTAGAACATGTAATGTGAGCTTTTGACGTTGTGAAATTCAAGGTAGCAAAAACTGACACAACTTGGTAATTTTACTAACTGTCATTAATGTTTAAGATTGTGTTTGATATTTAAGTTGGTAATTAAACATAATGAATCTTATAAATACATGTATCAATTTGATAGAAAGACTAATCTGCATTTTTTCCTTGTGTTTGACAAATTGAAAATTCAAATTGTAACATATATTATGAAACACCCTGTATAATTCAATGGTCAATGCCTACTTCTTGTGTACAAGAGTGCACCCCTGTTGAACTAGAGTGTTTTTTAATTTATCTATGGCAACATCATGTTCATCACATCGATAGTCTGGAAATAGTTAATATACTGTCTCAATCTGTTTATCTTAATACATGTATGCTGAAGTGGCTTATGCAAGAGTGGGTTACAGATTAGTGGACAGTGCCAGAGTAGGTTACTTGTAAGAAAGCTTCGTGTATTATGCCACAGTAGGTAACACAACAGAATAATGGATTGTGCCAGAGTGGGTTACAGATTAAGCTGAAGCATAAATAGGCATACACAAAGTACATAGGTTAGCCATAATATTTCTTCTACACCTCAACCATATATTATTGATTTCCATGCCATTGGTAAAAACTTCCACATCTGCAATGTCGGAAATAATTGAATGTGATTCACATTAAAATTTTATTAACAGACAAAACATGAATTTGTTGTTTTGAATTGCTAGAATTTAATGTTTTATTACTATTATTACCTTTCAATTCACTGTGAGACGTGGAAACCGGTCCCTCGGATGAGACCGTATAAACAGGTGCTGTTAAGAATGAAAGAAAAAATGAGCAAGCTCACATACCCCACGCTCCCCCAAAACTCAAAAGTGCTGATAATTCGGAAAAAAATTGCGGAATCGGAATTTCGCGGTTATTTGCAGATATACGCATTGTTTCCTAAATATCTGCAAAGTTTGACGAAATTTTGTGCAGCGGTTTAAGAGGAGTTGCGCTGACAAACAGTTCATCTCCATTTCCAAGGTATGGCCAAAATCTAAGTGTTAAAGTGTGGAAATTCCCGGAAATAATAAAGGAATCAGAATTTCCTGGTAATATGCACATTTACACATTGTGTCTTAAATGGCTGCAAAGTTTGACGAAATTCTTTGCATCGGTTTATGAGGAGTTGCGCTGACAAAATGTTCATCTCTATATTTAAGGTATGGCCAAAAATCTAAGTATAAAAGTGCGGATATCCCCGGGAAAAAATAAAGGAATCGGAATTTCCTGGTAATATGCACATGTACACATTGTGTCCTAAAAATCTGTAAAGATTGACGAAATTCTGTGCAGCGGTTTAAAAGGAGTTGCGCTGACAAAAAAACAGGACTGAAGGACTGACTGACACTCTGACTAACTGACTTACGGACGGGTCAAAAACATTATACCTCACGCAACTTATTGCGTGGGGTATAAAGATTCCTCCCTGCTCAATGGCCTTGAGTGCCAAGCATAGGATAAAATTTGCAGCTTTCCATCGGCGAATGGTGGAGTCTCTATACATGTAGGAGTGAAAAAATCTCGAGATGGACGTTAAACAATACTAGTATACAATCGATCAATATATTTAGTAACCATGGCAATACTGTTCATCGAAATCAAAACCGATAAACAATTTTAGGTATCTTAGTGTAGTCTACTTGTGTGCCAAGTTATAATTGAATCAGGCCAAAACTGTAGGAGGTGTAGCATTTTAAAAGTATTTCAAGGACATTTCTATTTTTAGTAAGGTAAGTATT
>NW_026936167.1:0-68106 GCF_032062105.1 Saccostrea cuccullata | reverse complement strand
ACAAAGTGTTTAGGTACGTATATGCGCCCCTTTTGCAGCAGATTTTTTTTGTCTGATTATTTGCTACAATTAACCTAAAATAGAGAATATATATTCAGCTGTGTGAATAATGCTATACTCTCATTTCTCAAATCCCTTTCACTGTCAATTTGGAAGGGGGAGGGGGTGTTGTCACCAGATTTTGAGTTCAAACAATGTGTTGAATATTTAGATACATTTCATACCGATGAAAACAAAATTAAAATGTCAAGTATGAATAGATATAAATATTACACATAGATCACAAGTAATCTTCTAATTTTATATTGTGGAACGATGATTGAACAAGTGAGTTTTTGCTAAAAGCTAATAGCAAAAACTTCATTACATATGATATAAAGAATCAAAACATTTGTACTACTTAGTCTAATGAACTGTATACGACTTAGATAGTGTTCGTTTATATGAAAGAGTTTGCGTGATATTACTTTGAAAAATTGACTCAAAAGTGAGCGGAAGAACAAAAAGTGAGCGGAAGAACAATCTACCTTTTATGTTTCACAGATTACACAGATCTATTTTAACAATTTTTTTATTCCTTGTCTGCTTATTGTATAACTTCTTAATTCAAACACATTAACATGACTTGTTTTCAATTATGGACAGAATAAGAGCAAAAACGGGTAATTTATAAGGTGCACGTCTATAAAAATCGTACTCACATCATTTTATGTGATAATTTGAGCTGGTTATACTAATTAATTCACGATCTTGATAATTAATAGTCTGCAGGGGGAAAAATGATTTTTTGAAAATTTGGTAATGTGGTCAACCACATTATTAGACCTTGTTTTATGTGGTTTCGTCTCAGAAAAGGCTGATTACATATTAATATTGAAAGAGAAAAAATGTTTCATTCTGAATAATTTCGCCTGAGTAGAGATCGAATTCTTAACAAATAGCAAAATAATGTAAAACATTTAAAAATGGAAAAAAAAATATGTTGACCCCTGTCTTCTCCATAACTTCAGTACTTAAGGTCATACGCAACGTAGTTTGAACTTTATTGGAACCTTCCTTGTAGTTGAAGAGTTCCACTAAATGAAAGACCCGTGTGCAATTAATGTCTATATATGGATTTGTACACCTCTTCTAAACCAAATTTTGATGGGGAATAATCTGGAATTTATGTTTCGTGGTTATTTGATATCTTCCAAAAACCGCTGGTTATGCATGCTGATTTTTTGTCTATTAACATCTGATGGCACTATAATCTTAAATTAAGAATATCTTGAAAAATTATCAGTAGGTAAGGTACCTTGCGTGTGTCCTTAACAGAATGAGTTGGAATTAAAAAAAAAACACCTCTATAATTGATTGGTCCAATAACCAACCAATTAACACCCCATTCAGAAAGGTCCATTTAGTGTTATACTCCAGAGGCGAGTGAGTGAACTTCAAATCGTCAGTATAGAAAACCAAATACTAGTACATATAATATATAAATTAATTCCTTTATGACCAGAAACATGCTTGCCAACGATAAAAGGAATTAAATTAAATCATTTACTTTAGTAACATGTTCACTATCGATACAAGTCTTTTAACTTGGACTTCTAATTTAGTTTTATATTCACTGTCATATCATATTATTAAATTACAGTAAGATAGAATTTATAACCTATACGCGAATAATCACGTAGGTTTATATCATGTACAAAGTCTTTTTAATTACCAGTACAAGTTGCATAGGAATGGGAAGCGCCCATGTCACTTTTAGTGGTTCAGTTGCCCTATTCTTAGCGTAAACGTTTTGTATGCGTTGCAAATTTTTATGGTTTATTTCGTGAGTATAAATAAATAGATATGTTTCTTTGGAAAATTAATTTTTCAAGAATGTTCAAAATCATAATTAGAAATTTTTGGTTGTGATTTAGTTTGAATCTAACTAACAAGTACCGTAAATTTTGGCGATAATAGTAATGCCAGAGTTAAAACACTATTACTTTTGAATAAAGATTTTGTATATAAAGTTTTCTACGACAAATACGTATTAATATGTAGTGCAGCAGAAAAACACAAACAAACAAAAAAAGAAAGAGAGGGTAAGAAAGAGGGAGAGAGTGATGTGAGAAAACAATATGTTGGGAGAGGGAGACATAGGATAGGGAAAAAATGAATGGGAAATATATCTCTTTCATTTTACCTGCCCTACATTCCTATGAATCACTTACTCTCTACTCATGGTTGGAGTGGGGAGTTACTTCTCCTTGGAGGGGGAAGATGATACGTCTCTCTATCCCTTATTCTCTAACTCTCGAGAGAGAGAGAAGGGAGAGAGAGAGCGAGATGAGTGAGAGGAAAGAGAGAGGGGAGTGTGAGAGAGGAGAATGTGAGAGAGGAGTGTGGGGGAGAGAGAGAGAGAGGAGTGTGAGAGAGAGAGGAGTGTGAGAGAGAGAGGAATGTGAGAGAGAGAGGAGAGAGAGAGGAGTGTGAGGGAGAGAGAGGGGAGTAGGAGAGAGAGAGGAGTGTGAGAGAGGAGAGAGAGGAGTAGGAGAGAGGAGAGAGAGGAGTAGGAGAGAGGAGAGAGAGGAGTAGGAGAGAGAGGAGTGTGAGAGAGAGAGAGGAGTGAGAAAGTGACATTGGGGTAATAAGGTCGAGAATTTGAGAAGTTAAGGTCAAAGGTCATAAATTTTTTAATTTGATGTGTGTGCGAAAGTTTCATTTCCTCGCGATATATCAAGAAGCTTTTTGAGTTTTTGCTATTAAATTTTTATACCATTACTTAAATTCCTCTGTCCCTCTGTCCCATCATCGCCGTTCTGTCCGTCTCTTCAATCGGCTATACATCTGTCTGTATGCAACACTTTCGTTTCCAAGCGATATTTCAAGAAGCCTTTGAACTTTTGCGATAGCAATATACAAACTCTGCTTTTATTGCGACATATTGCGATTGTTCGCATGTTTTTGTTCTCCAGGCTGTTTCTCGGAGATGGCTGGGACAATCTTCCTGAAACTTTCCTCAAAGGAGGATCACTGGTTGTAGTTGTGTTGTGTGGTCATTCAGTTTCAAAATGGCTACCGTTGCCATGGAAACCTGCAAAAAGCGACGAATTTTGTCCGCGAGTGTTCTCTCTGGTCCCTTGAACATTCTTCATGAAATTTTATTTATGTAATGATTTAAAAATCAAAGTACTGAAAGTACTGAGACGAGTTGATGGTTGTCCAAGCTTAGCTAAAGGGTATTGTTGTATTGATGAAAAAATGAAAGTCTTGTCCAGTTCGGGGCGACATACGCTATTGCTTGCAATAGCAAACTTTCTAGTTATTATTATTTTTTACATTTTACATACACTCTACGCTTGCCTTACATTGCAGCTGACTTTTTCAACACTTGACCACACTAGATTTTTTAAACGTTCCTTTTTTTCGCTAGGAGGATGTGGGCTTTAATCAGTAATTTAATTTATATAAGCAAATCACAGGCACGTGTTTCGGAAATAAATTTTTAATCCAGGGTATAAAAATAATACAAGATATCTAACTCAGAATTACACGGAATACCCCCTACCGCACAACCGCATTCATTTAAACTTTCAGAGAAAATGCACTGAACAACTGTTCATACCTATGTCTTCTGCTATATAATTTATCGACACAGCCATATATGGCATGCCTGTCTTAATTTTCTTTAATCTTCGTAAACAGCGTCACAATTCTGCTCGCCGAGTGGAAAGTCGAACTCAACCATAAAACGGTATGTGCTAATCTCGGGCAAAGAAAAAAAAATGAGTGGGTTTAAAAATTCATTTCCAATGTTGAAGTATTGCAGTGAGTAAATAAAACTTGTTTACGTCCGATTTTCCATGAAAACATTACGATGTTTATCCGACGTAATTTCAGAAACAGATTTTTAGCCAATTGAAATCTCTGTGCGAGATCACTTTTCCACTGAGTCGACTTTTCCACTCGGCGAGTATAGCTTTGACGCTCTTTACGGCGATAAATGAAAACAAAGACATGCATGCCATATATGGTTGTGTTGATAAATCATCGTAGAAGACAATGGTAATAAACAGTTTGCCAGTGCATTTCATCTGAAAGTGTAAATGAGTGCGTTTCTGAGGAGGGGGGTATTTCGTGTAATTCTGAGTTAGATACCTGATTATTATACTATGGTTTAAAGTTTTTTTAATTTCCGAAATAAGTGCCTGTGAAGCAAGTTGATAATTTATGGAATTTTAAATACACATATTAATCAAATTCGGTAATTCAGTCTGTTGATATAATTTATCTGTAATAAATAAATCAAATCAAAATGACATTTCATTACAAATGCAACCTCGCTACTACTTTTTAAATGAGAACCTTTCACAAGAAAGTTTTATTAAGCTTCTAAAAACCAAATTAAATCAACACTACGTATATATTACGCTGTATAATATAGATTATAACATTTTCTGTTCATCACTGGTTGAATTTCAAAGTTATTCATAATGTGTATGAGAGAGAGGGAATTTAGTCTTTAGAGTTTTGATGAACGCAGTATGAAAGAAAACTGTGAGATTACAATGCGATATGTACTATAAAACTTACTTTGGAAACTAATGCTTACATCTCATTTGGTACACCTAGTTTACACGTACATCTTTATTCAGTTATATACCACATAGAAGAAACTGTCCCCTATTAAAATCAACATTCATAGAGGGTTTCGGGGTTTAACTAATACATAAACATTAAATGTATCATCAAGACCCCTCCCTAACAGAGTCAAACATGGAACATACGAACTGTCAAATTTTGAAGTGAATGAAAGATATACTTTTAGTGTAATACTAGAACTAAAGCAGAACGATTAACGGATACAAGGGGAAACAACTTCCTTAAACGGAGAGGCAGTAGTCGTAAATCAAACTAACTTTGTATCATAACCCTTAAGTTATTCCCCTTCAATACCAAAGCTCCACCATCCCTTGGAAACTGTTCCACAATATTACTGCGTAGCGTGTCAAGAAGAAGCTTCTGCATGATTTCCTGCAATTTTGTCTCGATATATATTTATTCCAAAAACCTTTCATCAAAAACTGCTGCTGTCTTTCTCAGATAATGACATTGCTTTTTAAGTGCAATGCATGTACGTGTCACCTTTTCCTGTACTTTTCTTTTTGAAAACCACTCACGAGGTCTTTAGGATAGGTACCTTGCAGATTAATAAAACAAAGCACCAACAGTCAAACAAAGGGAAACAAAATCAGAATGCTACATTCAATTTTCTACATCGGTAAAATTAGGAATGTCAAATAAAATTTAAGCAAATCAATAAAAATTACTTTATTAAAATCAGTAAAAAAAACCCCACAAAAACAAACACCTATCGGTTTGAATCTGACTTTTCTTTTGCCTCTCTTTCTTTTCGTTTGCCGTCATTTTTGTCGATATGATACAAATGACCTTTGACCCTTCTGAGATATTTCAGCAGTCCCTTGATCTCTCCATTTACCATTTTCTTTTGATTTTCCAGTGTTTTCTTTTCCTTTAATACATTGTTACTATCGTTGTTTATTTTTCCTCTCCGGTCCTTCGCTAACGGTTTTGTTGTACTCCCAGATGGACTACTTTTTCCTTTATGACTCTGATTGTT
Source organism: Saccostrea cuccullata (assembly GCF_032062105.1). Classification (NCBI taxonomy): domain Eukaryota; kingdom Metazoa; phylum Mollusca; class Bivalvia; order Ostreida; family Ostreidae; genus Saccostrea; species Saccostrea cuccullata. The sequence goes on along the minus strand of NW_026936167.1, from coordinate 62,483 downwards.
TCCTTTTCCATTTCCGGCTCCTTCCTGCTTTCTTGGCGAATTCTTGGGCAAGTTACTATGTGGACTTTTTCTTTCACTTTCTTTTTTCCCATCGTTACCTTTATTCTTCCACTGTTTCTTGTCATGTATGCTGTTCTTTTTGTTTGTTGGCTGCTGCTCCCCTTTTCTATTCTGTTGTAGACCATGTCTCGCTAAAAGCAGTTTTCTCCCCTTTAGATTTGAATACTTCCCCAAACGACCTCGACTATTATTCCCCTTTCTCTGCTTACAACGAATTCTCTGTTTCTTTTTTTCATGCATACATTTTCGATATATTTGGATGCAGGTTGGGTATTTTTTAGCCTTGCCACATGATGCCTGAGCAAGCATTTTATTTTTATCTGTTCTATATCTATTCTTCATTTTCTTTCTCCCACGAAGGTTTTTCTTGCCCTTTCCTTTACTTTCCTTACTCTTTGAGCCCCCTTGTGGATTTGATTTTTTGCGGTTGTTATGAACAGCGTTGCCTTTTGGGGGTTTCTTTGTTTTGGCGTTGCTTTCGCGACTATCATTATTTGGTTTCTTTTCCGTGGTTTGGGGATTTGCTTTCACCGGCGCCTTGGTTGTCGTTACACTACCTGCAGTAGCGGTTGACGTTACAGTACTCGGTGAGGTGGGTTTTAAGGTGGCTGTGCTATTGGTCTGAGTCGCCTTTGTGGTGGTGACTGGTTTCTGCTGAGGCGGCGATTTTCCGGAAGAACCGCCGTTGTTTCTTTTGTTTAAGTCGGACAACTCTCCGATGTCGTCTTCGAGCTCGGACAACAAATTTTTGAAAGGCTCATCGACCTCTCCTGAAAATGATAAAAGTGCAAAGCGTGAATCAAGTTTATAACAGAAGTCAGTTGATTTTACACGATTTAAACAAAATGCTACTTTTTTCAAATTGAGACCCACCATGTTTTTGTTCGTTGAAGTTTCTCTTCTCCTCTGATCTTATTTCATCTAAGAGACCAGTATCGTAGTCATTGCTGCAACAAGATAATGAAAATTAAGACCATTATATTTTTTTTAAATATTAAAATGGAGGAAATGTCATGTTGTAAATTTTGAATTAACCGGGTGGCAGTAAATACAAAATTTACATGACATTTTTGCTGGTTCTCAAAATCAAGAAAACACGTGTCTACAGTTCAATGTTTGATATTAGATATGCAAGAAAAAATGTCCAATATCAAAATCATGATAAAAAAAACTTGAAAAAGCTTGAAAAATATTTGATATATGAGATGCTGCACAGAAGTATGCATTATTGTCCGAAATATCTGACGTTTTGCAGTTTTTTTTAAATCATGAGTTTCTGATTGACAATATCTATGTGGTTTTTGGAGATCAGGTCTTTCAACAATCTGTTGGATTTCCCATTGGTACCAAATGCGCCCCATTTAATATTAGCAGACCTATTTTTCTATTTATATGAAACAGAATTTATCTCGTACGCGAAAAGAAGAATACACTTGCTATGGCCTTCAACTCGATAGTTAAATATAAAATATATCGACGACGTATTGTCGAAAAGAAGAATACACTTGCTATGGCCTTCAACTCGATAGTTAAATATAAAATATATCGACGACGTATTGTCGTTTAACAGTGGTTACTTCCAAACTTACAGTATATCGCTACGATAAATCCCGGTGAGATTGAGATAAAAGATACCACAGAGTCATTTTCCATACTTGGATATTTTAATTGAAAAAGACGTTAATAGTAATCTAACAACCAAGCTATATGATAAACGTGATGACGTTAACTTTTCTATCGTCAACTTCCCTAACTTATGCAGCAATATACCTTCATCACCTGCATACGGAGTATATATATCTCAGTTGATTCGATACGCAAGAGCATGTTCTACGTATGAACAATATCTAAAACGAGGTAAGTTATTGACAAAGAAGTTGATGAAACAAGAATATCAGCTGTCTCATTTAAAATAATAATTTTGTAAGTTTTATAGTCGATACAATGACCTTGTCAGCAAATACAATGTATCATTGAGTCAAAAACTTACTAACATTTTATAGTCCATGACTAGTATTTATACACTGAATAGACGACGGATTTTACCATCATTTCTTGATCATGACAAGGAGCACACGGCGGGTGTGACCGGTCGACAGGGGACGCTCAATTTTCCATGGCAGCTGATCCCTCCTCTGATGTTTTGGAGGTCCGTGTTTGCTCTGCTCCTATTCGGTATTGTTTATGGATTTTTGATCTTGAATATTGTTCGTTATCTTCATATGTTTCATTTTATTCAAGTTGTCTATGGCATGTTCCGACTTCAAATTTCAATCTTCCTGAACAACACTTCGGGCACACAGTGAGTGTGGCCTGTCAACAGGGTTGCTTATTCCACTTACGCATTCGATTACACCTCAGGCTCTGAAATTGCGCTTGTACTGTATTTTTATAACTTCACAGGTTACTGTTACATTGTTTATTTTTTTAATTTTTTTTTATCAAACAATGTTTGTTGTCTTGAAAGTTTTTTTTTAAATGTCGTATCGATATATGAAACTTGTGCCAAACCTGTACCAAGAAACACTGTTGAGTTAAGTTTCTTTTTGAATATTTGTTTCTGGTAGGCTAGAGATACGGAAAGATGGACGACAGACACCTTAGCCTCAGCCTTAGGATGATATTAACATCGTAAAAAACCAATATTAGGCTAGTAACACTGTTACGACTGTTTGCATTGTTAGATGTCAAACCGTTTCAGCAAAATCACAGAACGTATCACTTACTAATCGTTATCATATGCCAAGATCCAACAAACACAAAGGAAAATGGTTAAAATGAACAAATATGTACGCCTCATATCTCACATCGTAAACATTACTTTTTCCTCTACGTCATAAATGATGACGTCATTTTTTCAGATATGAATTCTCGGGAGTTTTCGGTGACCAATACGGAAGCGACTGAGGAGTTGACTTAGAAGACCCAAGGACATTTTCGAGTTTCTTTTGTGCTAGATGGCAGCTTATTTCTAAACACACTTGGACTGATAACTTTTAAACTGTTTAAAACATTTTTAACAAGAATATATGGGAAAAAAATCTATGTTTTCCAAGTTTTAGTTTAATTTTTACAACAAAATCCTTAATATGCAGAACTTTTTGTTTAAAAAAAGTCTCAAAGTATCATACAGATAACTTTTGTTAGGCTTACCGTAATGTATTTTTCACTTAAGCCTACTAGAATATCTCAGTATAGACAATGGCCTATGACTTATGTAATTTTACAGGCTTATGTACAAAGTAAAAATTGACAGTGAAGAAATTCATTTTACCCTTGAGTGGACCAACAATAATTTAGATTAGCAAAGTTCTATATCCTTGTAAGACCATTCTTTATCGTCCCTTATTATAAAAGAGGGCATACACGACAAATTGATATTTTTACGATGTGCTGTGTTGTGTTTTGTGAAAAAAATCACTCACACCTTTGTCTCGGGTGAGATTAAAATGACAAAATCAAGAAAATATTTCATTACAAGTTTATCATTCATGAACAATTGCTTATACATAAGATTCAATACAAATAGTAAATCTTTAATAACACGTGACTGCTTGGAAGTAGCACGCAGTGATGTGAGATCTTTTCTTCTGGACTTCCCTCAGTTCCGCTTCACTGGCCCCCAGCTCCTGTAATGTCTCCTCTACAACCACCATCAACCTCGTCAACATATTGTTGGCTATCTCCTGCCACTGGTTACTGACGTGTCTGGACCTCTACAAGACAAGTAAATAATCGTGGAACCGTGACTAAAGCAGCTTAGTAGTGAGAGGTATCTAACAATATATCGGAATTCAAATGGGTACCAATTGTGGCCCGTCATCAGCAGATGTACATTTTTATTACTAGCTGTGGCGTTCACATCTATATTTAGAAAAAAAATTTGACTTATTATTATTGCCTATTAACAATAGTTACATTTAGATGTCAACTTCATATTTTCTAGTGAACTTGATATGAGATACCACAGAGTCTGTCACATCGGTTTCATATTCGGGTATTTTGCGATAGAAAAGGACGCTAATGGTAACTTAACAAAACTTTATGATACATGTGATGGGTTTCTTTACTTATTTTGCAATTAAACACACCCTTGTCACCCGCATATGGGGTTTAGTCCGAAATTTCCGATTTTTTTTTTTTTAGCCTTTTTTTGATTGTTTAACGTACCAGGAAAACGTCGGAACCAGCGTCATTACGAAAACTGGAAAATCGGCGCCTCCAACCAGAGTTGATCTTCGATGTTTGTGACACAGGAACTTATTTTGTTAATATTTTTTTTAACCCAAAGCATACATTTTAAGTATTATTACTTTGGGTTAAGACATTTATTACCGAAACACGTGTCTTTGGACTTGCAAACTGAATTAAATTACGAACTCACAAGTTATCAATACTAGTACAGACAAACCATATAAAACGATATTCATGAGTACTAAAAGTATTGGACTTTAAAATGTTTCAAGTTTGACACTTTATTCGGTTCACAAGTACCGAAAATCATCCCGAGAATGCTGGTGGAAGCGCGAATTATCAGTTTTCAGCTGCTGCTCACCTGAGCTTTCAGTTCTCAGCTCAGGTGAGCTTTTCAATAGAAATCCAAGTTTTACATTGAAATATATAGGAAAAAATCTTTTAAAATATTCTTCTCAGGAACAACTGGACCAGAAAAGCTAAAATTTAGGTGGAGGTATCTTGGGGTAAATTAGATTCTAATGGCACCTGATCCCACGTCTGATGTTTTCAAAAGGTCATTGTTTGCTCTGTTCCTAAGTGTCAATGGACGTTTTTAGCTTGAGTATTCTTTGTTACATGTATCTCCATATTTTATGAATAAAATTAGTTTTTTTCGATTTGCAGAGGAGGTATCATAAATTGCACGAGTTTGTTAAAAGAGAAATAACTCTGTCACATGTGTCCAAGAATCCAAAATCGAAAGAAAACTTAATATTGCATTTTTTTTCCAATCTTTAATTCTTAGAAAATTACTAGATGTATTACAATTCAAAATACCTGTACTATTATAAATGCGGAATATGGCTTTTTTGTCTAATGAAAAATAAAAAGACACAAATTTAATAGGAAGCTTAACATGATAAAATTTTACCAAATCGCTCGAATATTTTCTTTCAGACGAGGTAAGTTTCTAACATACTTTTTTTTTTGGATAATAAACAATATTATAGCAAATGTTACCTTTTGCAACCCTTGATGCTTTTCTTGAGATTCACTAACTGGGTGACCAGACGCAACACTGGCAGACATTACGGCAAACACAAAGACCGCCAAAAACGTCATCCTGTCCATTCCAAAATTAAAATAACAGTCCAAACACTTTCACAGTCTCTTATAAACGACACTTCTGTTCTTATTTGCGATGGATGAAATACCAAATAAGCGCATTTGATTAAACAAGTCCACTGGGGAGATGAAATGGTGCGCAATCAAAGATTTCAAGGGAATTTATTTTTGGACATTCGGCCAACAGCAAATACAAATCCCCTACATTTCTCACATTTCACGTTAATAATCCGCCCTCTCTTTCCTAATATGATGGACTTTTTCTCATGAATGGTCAATTTGCTAATGAATTGAAAAAGGCTAAAATTAATTTAAGACAGTTCTAAGAGAAGAAAAAAACCTTGTAGCATACACTCTGATTTCATAAATGACTGAAGAATTTATAAAGAAACTAGTGCTAATTGTAACGGGGACCGTTACAGATGTTCCCCAAACGCTCCCCAACTCCCTTTTGGTGCCATATTCCCTGTAATCTCTATTAAATAAGAAATACTTTATGGAATTTGGACTTAATCAAGGTCTTCCCAGAAAAATACAAAATATATTTAAAAATAGGCATTTCGTGTTCATGTTCGTAACGACCATATTATCTTGTCTACACTATCTAAAATTTTAATATACTTAATATCAAAGCATTTAATCCAAACGTATTAAAAAATACACTCATTCGAGGGTATTTTTAATTTTACTCATTTCACGTGCACGCACGTGCATAATGACTACACCTTCTTGTAGGAGTTCTTTATATTTATCTTTGTTCTAAATCCCATCCTGTTTGGTTGGAAAACAAAGGAGTTATAGCCGTTTGAAGTTTCAGCCAATCAGATTGCAGCACACATGTATGCGCGTGATTTCATAAATTTTTATCTTTGTTGTATTGAAGGATATCTAAATGAATGACTATATTTTAAAATTCCAAACATTTCGTAAAAAAACAAAGGAGATATAGCCATTTAAAGTTTCAGCCAATCAGATTGCAGCACACGTGCATGCGCGTGATTTCATGAATTTTTTTCTATATCATATTTTAGGATATCCTAATGCATGACTATGTTTTAAAATTCAAAGCATTTCGTCAAAAAACAAAGGAGATATAGCCATTTAAATTTTCAGCCAATCAGATTGCAGCACGCGCGCATGCGCATGCTTTCATGAAAATTTTTATATATCATGCTGTATATCTTCATAATGTAGGACTATGTTCAAAATTTCAAAAGATTATGACAAGAAACAAGAAAGATATTGAGACTTTAGTTTCAGCCAATCAGAGCGAAGCGCACGTGCATGCACGTGAGATCTTGCTATTTTCACCATGCCATCTTGTTTATACTACTAATATATCCTTACAGTATGAGTTTCAAAAAAATTCATCAAAAAAAAGAAAAGTTACAGCAATATCCATTATATTGGTCATTTCATGTGTTGCACGTGCGCGCTCTTGCAAGCACGTGCGCGCAAAATGACCTTCGTTCGGCAAATCTACATAACATGTCTACTGACCCTAAAAACATTTTACCTTAGTCGGATGTGTAGTTTACAAGATCACTCGTGGACAAAATTTTCCCAGGAAGAAGAAAAATAACTAGAATCTCTTGTTGCTAAAGCAACAAAGAAGGTCTTCCGTTCTCCTCTCTTTATCTGCATGAATGAACTTTTATCAATTTTAAAAAGGCATATAATATTTTAAATGATTCAGGAAAACAAACGGCCGTAGGTGTAACTTACCAAGATTCGATTCTCGACGTTACTTTAGACAATTAAAGTCCTAATAACATTTACAAAAATCATTTTCAATTTTTGTGACGGAGAACGCACTTTATCCTATATCTGTTGCCCAATCTTCTTGGTGTATTATTCATATAAGTTTAGTGTTTTGATCTGTTACAGTTTAAGAGATCTCGTAATGTTATCTTCTCACTTCTCACTTTGAGGACAAGAAATCACGTGACCGGTGGTAAATTTTTGAAGAGATTTTTTAGGTTACTCTAGACATTTCAGTCTGAATAACATGCCTTAAAATCATTTCAACTGCTCTTTTTATAAAAAATATTAATGGTATAGTACATAACTAAATTTATATTGTTTTTCTCTCATAACCGGAAGTACCGTAAATCTGGAAATTTTTACTGTAGATAAATTTTTAGCAAATTTGCGCGTGCATTGCATTCGCAAAAATATTTTTCTTAAAAATAAATCAACATGTGAAGAATTTTTTTCTGAGAACTCGTGTCTTTTTTTAACTCAGTGAATAGGCGTCGGTAAGCACTGGTCATTTTTAAAAGAAACCTGTTTACACTAGTCTACTATATAACTACATGTTAATTACCTGTGCGTGTAAATTGCCCTCATTATATGCAATATCGTCCGATGATTTGACAAGCACTGAGGCGGTATGTCCCTTTTTAATTATTTTCATCAATTAATTTGCCAATAAAGAGAGAACTGTCATTTTATCTAACCGTGTATCAACACGGGCGATAACTCAAACTCAGTGCATTTACTAGAAAGTTCCAAATGTAAACGCAGCGTGTAAATTTTAGGTGAGAAAAAAACCAAACGTTGAGAAAATTAGTTATATTTTTTCTTCATTTGGATTATACTTTAGGTTAAAAGGCATACACAACCTCTAAAATGTTTGTTATAATTGATTTAGAAATTATTTTCAGTGCAAATCCTTTTGTATTTTTATCAAAATCGTTCTGGAGCGATTTTGCAATTTCTTTCCATGTTGCGAGTATATTGGTGGTATTCTAACTGGGCATATTACTGGAGTATTTGAAAAATAACCTGATATGAAAATCTTCAGTGATTTTTATTTTTAGCACTAGTGACAATTCGCAAAAATTTGAAGCGTAAAAATTAATCAACAGCTTTTTGATCCAAATTCGCAAAAATAAATCGACGTAAAAATTTCCAGATTTACGGTAGTCGTTTTTGTTTCCAGTGGTACTGGCATATTTTATAACTACAAATAAGATGCTATAATGTATTACTAAGAAAGATTCCATAAAAAAAATGAAATTTTTTATTTATTTGTTCACCTTCTGTGACGACCGGAAGCGACTGCTGACAATGTTTACCCAAATGAATTTGCCTACTCATCAAGATCTATCACTCCTATAATAATTTATCTACAAAAAATATTTATGGGAAAGAAAAATACTCATATTAGGTATTTTTCTCTTATAACCGGAAGTTGCCGTTTTTTTTTTCCGGTGGTATAGACATGTTTCAAAACTACAAATAAGATGCTATAATGTGATGCAAAAAAGTTTCTATAAAGAAAAGTTGAAGTTTTCGATTTCTTTGATCAGTTCCTGTGACGACCGGAAGTGACGGCGGACAATCTTATTCCAACTGGTTTTGTCAGCTCATCAAGATCTACCATTTGTAAAAGTTTGATGTCTTAATCTCTTACCATTTACGAGATCTAGCTATGATAAATTCTCATTTTGAGGACAGGAAATCACACGACCGGAAGTGAATTTTAAAAACAATTTGACGTTACTGTAGATATTTGCAGTCTAGATAACAATACATACCCTAAAATCATTACAAATACTTTATCTATAAAAATATTTATTGGAAAGAAAAATACTCAAATTATGTACTTTTTCTCTAATAACCGGAAGTTGTCGTCTTTGCTTCCGGTGGGACTGACATACTTCAAAACAACATATAAGATGCAATAATGTGACGCCAAAAAGGGTTTCATAAAGAAAAATTGAAATTTTCGATTTCTTTGATCACTTCCTGTGACGACCGGAAGTGACGGCAGACAATCGTATCCCAAATGAATTTATCTACTTATTAAGATCTATCATTCCCATAAGTTTAGTGTCTTCCTCTCTTACCGTTTACGAGATCTAGCTTTGATAACTTCTCATTTTGAGGACAGGAAATCACGCGACCGGAAGTGAATTTTACAAAGATATTTTACGTTACTGTAGATATTTGCAGTCTAGATAACATACCCTAAAATCATTACAAATACTTTATCTATAAAAAATATTTATGGGAAAGAAAAATACTCGAATTATGCAGTTTTTCTCTTATAACCGGAAGTTGTCGTTTTTGTTTCCGGTGGGACTGATATATTTCGAAACTACAAATAAGATGCCATAATGTGATGCTAAAAAAGTTTCATAAAAGAAAAGTTGAAATTTTCGATTTCTTAGATCACTTCCTGTGACGACCGGAAGTGACGGCGGACGATCTTAACCCAAATGGACATACCTACTTATTAAGATCTATTACTCATATAAGTTTGGTGTCTTTATCTCTTACCATTTCTGAGATATGACTTAGACAAAATTATTTTGAAAAAAGCGGAAATCGGACAAATCTGACGACCGGAAGTGAATTTTGAAAAAAGGAAAAAAACGCCTGGGCGTATTTTAGTTCTCTATCATCCCTGAAAATTTCATGAAAATCTGTCCAGCCATCTCTGAGAAATCTTGCCGACAAGATTTGGGGAAAAAAATAATAATAATAATAATAATAAGAAGAAAAAACAGTAGAATCACTATAAGGTCTTCCGTCTGAAACGGAAGACCATAATAATAATAATAACTAGTGCTAATTGTAATGGGGACCGTTACAGATGTTCCCCAAACGCTCCCCAACTCCCTTTTGGTGCCATATTACCTGTAATCTCTATTAAATAAGAAAGATTTTATGGAATTTAGACTTAATCAAAGTCTTCCCAGAAAAATACAAAATATATTTTAAAATAGGCATCGCACGCGTGTTCATGTGCGTAACGACCATATCATCTTGTCTACACTATCTAAAATTTTAATATACTTAATATCAAAGCATTTAATCCAAAAGTATTAAAAAATACACTCATTCGAGTGTATTTTTCATTTTACTCATTTCACGTGAAAGCACGTGCATAATGACTACACCTTCTTTTAGGAGTCCCTTATATTTATCTATGTTCTAAATCCCATCCTGTTTGGTTGAAAAACAAAGGAGTTATAGCCATTTGAAGTTTCAGCCAATCAGATTGCAGCAAACGTGCATGCGCGTGATTTCATAATTTTTTATCTTTATCGTATTGAAGGATATCTAAATGAATGACTATATTTTAGAATTCCAAACATTTCGTCAAAAAACAAAGGAGATATAGCCATATAAAGTTTCAGCCAATCAGATTGCAGCACACGTGCATGCACGTGATTTCATGATTTTTTTCTACATCATATTTTAGGATATCCTAATGCATGACTATGTTTTAAATTTTAAAGCATTCCGTCAAAAAACAAAGAAGATATAGCCATTTAAAGTTTCAGCCAATCAGATTGCAGCACGCGCGCATGCGCATGCTTTCATGAAAATTTTTATATATCATGCTGTAGATCTTCATAATGTGGGACAATGTTCAAAATTTCAAAAGATTATGACAAGAAACAAGAAAGATATTGAGACTTTAGTTTCAGCCAATCAGAGCGAAGCGCACATGCATGCGCGTGAGATTTTGCTATTTTGACCATGCCATCTTGTCTATACTATTAATGTATCCTTTTATTATGAGTTTAAAAAAAAATCATCAAAAAATAGAAAAGTTACAGCAATATCCATTATATTGGTCATTTCTCGTGTTGCACGTGCGCGCAAAATGACCTTCGTTCGGAGGCAAATCTACATAACATGTCTACTGACCCTAAAAACATTTTACCCTATTCGGATGTGTAGTTTACAAGATCACTCGTGGACAAAATTTTCCCAGGAAAAATAATAATAATAACTAGGGCTAATTGTAACGGGAACCGTTACAGATGTTCCCCAAACGCTCCCCAACTCCCTTTTGGTGCCATACTCCCTTTAAGCTTCATTAAAAACGACAAACTCTATGCATTTTACACTTTAACAACGTTTCCCTGAAGTATACCGAGTATATTCAAATTTTAGCAATTGCACGCGTGCACATGTAAATGCATGTGCGTAATGACCATATTCTCTTGTCTACACTATCTATATACATTAATATAATAAAATAATAAAGCATTTAATCCAAAAGTATTAAAAAATACGCTTCATCAAGTGTATTTTTGATTTTATCCATCTCATGTGCATGCACGTGCATGCATGTGCATGATGACCTTACCTTGTTGTAGGAATCCACTATGTCTATCTATGTTCTAAATCCCATCCTGTTTGGTTGAAAATCAAAGGAGTTATACCCATTTAAAGTTTAAGCCAATCAGATTGCAGCGCACGTGCATGCGCGTGTTTTCATGATACCTGCTATATATTATATTGTAGTATATCCTAATGCATGACTATGTTTAAAATTTCAAAGCATTTCGTCAAAAAACAAGAGATATTGAGATCTTTGTTTCAGCCAATCAGAGCCAAGCGCACGTGCATGCACGTGAGTTCGTGCTAATTTGACCACGTCATATTATGTAAACTATTAATATATCCTTATAGAATGAGTTTCAAAGCATTTCAATAAAAAATGTAAAAGTTATGGCTATAATAAGTATATCAGTCAATTCACTCATTTCACGCGCACGCACGTGCATGCGTATGCGCGCAAAATGACCTTCGTTGTGCACACCTACACTTGACACCTATTAACCCTAAAAAAGTTTTAACTTAGTTGGGTGAACAGTTTCTGAGAACACTCGCGGACAAAAAAAGTACCGGAGAACAAAGAAGAAAAAAAAGAATAATAATAATAATAACTAGTGCTAATTGTAACGGGAACCGTTACAGATGTTCCCCAAACGCTCCCCAACTCCCTTTTGGTGCCATATTCCCTGTAAGCCTTATTAAATAAGACAGCATCTGTACATTTTTGACTTTAACAACGTTTTCCCAAAAGGATACCAATTATATTCAAATTTTAACATTGCACGCGTGCCCATGTGAATGCACGTGCATAATGATCATATAATCTTGTCTACACTTTCTATATATTTAAATATACTTTTTATTAAAGCATTTAGTCCAAAAATATTAAAAATCACTCATTCAAGTGTATTTTTAATTTCACTCGTTCCAAATGCACGCACGTGCGTGCACGTGCATGATGACCATACCTTCTTGTTAGAGGCCCTTATATCTATCTATGTTCTAAATCCCATCCTGTTTGGTTGAAAACCAAAGGAATTATAGCCATTTCAAGTTTCAGCCAATCAGATTGCAGCACACGTGCATCCACGTGATTTCAAGAATTTTTTTCTAAATCATATTGTAGAATATCCTAATGCATGACTATGTTTTAAATTTCAAAGCATTTCATCAAAAATCAAAGGAGATATAGCCATTTAAAGTTTCAGCCAATCAGATTGCAGCACACGTGCATGCGCGTGATTTCTTGAAATTTTTTGTATATCAAATTGCAGGATGTCCTAATGCATGACTATGTTTTAAATTTCAAAGCATTTCGTCAAAAAACAAAGGAGATATAGCCATTTAAAGTTTCAGCCAATCAGATTGCAGCGCACGTGCATGCGCGTGATTTCATGAAATTTTTCCATATTATATTGTAGGATATCCTAATTCATGACAATGTTAAAAATTTCAAAGCATTTCGTCGGAAAACAAAAGAGATATTGAGATTTTTGTTTCAGCCAATCAGAGCAAGGCGCACGTGCATGCGCGTGAGTTCGTGCTAATTTGACAGTGTCATATTATTAACACTATTAATATATCCTTATGTAATGAGTTTCAAAGCATTTCATCAAAAAATGTAAAAGTTATAGCTATATTAAGTATATCAGTCAATTCACCCATTTCACGCGCACGCACGTGCAGGCGTATGCGCGCAAAATGACCTTCGTTCCGCACACCTACACTACACACCTATTAACCCTAAAAAGGTTTTAGGTCAGTTGGGTGAACAGTTTCTGAGAACACTCGCGGACAAAAAAGTACCGGAGAACAAATAAGAAAAAAAATAATAATAACTAGTGCTAATTGTAACGGGAACCGTTACAGATGTTCCCCAAACGCTCCCCAACTCCCTTTTGGTGCCATATTCCATGTAAGCCTTATTAAATAAGACAACATCTGTGCATTTTTGCCTTTAACAACGTTTTCCCAGAGGGATACCAATTATATTCAAATTTTAACATTGCAGGCGTGCGCATGTGAATGCAAGTGCTCAATGATCATATCATCTTGTCTACGGTTTTCTATATATTTAAATATACTATATATTAAACCATTTAGTCCAAAAGTATTAAAAATCACTCATTAAAGTGTATTTTTAATTTCACTAGTTCCAAATGCACGCACGTGCGTGCACGTGCATGATGACCATACCTTCTTGTAGGAGGCTCTTATATCTATCTATATTCTAAATCCCATCCTGTTTGGTTGAAAACCAAGGGAATTATAGCCATTTCAAGTTTCAGCCAATCAGATTACAGCACAAGTGCATGCGCGTGATTTCATGAATTTTTTTCTAAATCATATTGTAGGATATCCCAATGCATGAATATGTTTTAAATTCCAAAGCATTTCGTCAAAAAACAAAGAAGATATAGCCATTTCAAGTTTCAGCCAATCAGGTTGCAGCACACGTGCATGCGCGTGATTTCTTGAAATTTTTTGTTTATCATATTGCAGGATATCCTAATGCAAGACTATGTTTTAAATTCCAAAGCATTTCGTCAAAAAACAAAGGAGATATAGCCATTTAAAGTTTCAGCCAATCAGATTGCAGCGCACGTGCATGCGCGAGATTTCATGAAATTCTTTCCATACTATATTGTAGGATGTCCTAATTTATGGCAACGTTAAAAATTTCAAAGCATTTCGTCAAAAAACAAAAGAGAAATTGAGATTTTTGTTTCAGCCAATCAGAGCAAGGCGCACGTGCATGCGCGTGAGTTCGTGCTAATTTGACAGTGTCATATTATTAACAGTATTAATATATCCTTATGTAATGAGTTTCAAAGCATTTCATCAAAAAATGTAAAAGTTATGGCCATATTAAGTATATCAGTCATTTCACTCATTTCACGCGCACGCACGTGCATGCGAATGCGCGCAAAATGACCTTCGTTCCGCACACCTACACTACACACCTATTAACCCTAAAAAGGTTTTAACTTAGTTGGGTGAACAGTTTCTGAGAACACTCGCGGACAAAAAAGTACCGGAGAACAAAGAAGAAAAAAAAGAATAATAATAATAATAATAATAAGAAACCGAGTAAAAACAATATGTTCCCAAACTCCGTTTGGGGAACATAATAAGAAACAGAGTAAAAACAATATGTTCCCAAACTCCGTTTGGGGAACATAATAATAAGAAACCGAGTAAAAACAATATGTTCCCAAACTCCGTTTGGGGAACATAATAAGAAACAGAGTAAAAACAATATGTTCCCCAACTTCGTTTGGGGAACATAATAATAATAAGAAACAGAGTAAAAACAATATGTTCCCCAACTTCGTTTGGGGAACATAATAATTGAAACACATCACCAGTATGATATGATGGAATTTTAAGGTCCGTCATTGAGTTATCATAGTAAGTGTTAATAATATTAAAAAGTTACTTAATATAAAACAATGTTTTCATGCCCTGACATAAAATGTGGCCAAGACATAAGTATTCATCATGTCTGTTTTTCCCACAATTACAATTTTGTGTTTAGCTCATTTTCACAATAAAACTATTGAATACATCTTAATCAAACCTGACGGCCTGATATATATATTGATGAGAGAGCTATTCAACTGCAACAACATTTTGACATTGACCTTTCCTTTGATCCTGACCTTGCTTTTCATAAATGTGCATTTAGCCCAGTTTCAAAGAAACTAAGCAAGACGTTATTATTAAACTTCATATGCTGATAGATATTGGTGATGGCTCATTCAACTCCATCAAAATGGTTGACCTTGACCTCTCTTTTAAACTTGTCTTTGATAAAGTAATTAGCTCAGTTTTGAAGAAACTATGCTCTAAATTATTTACTAAATTTCTTATGCTGATACAATGTCATATTGATGACAGATTTTAAGTGCATCAACTTTTTTTTTACCTGGACCCTTCCCTTGACCTTGACCTCATTTTTCTTTGCTTTGTGTTTAACTCAGTTCCAAAAAATGGTATTCTTATCCAACTTGACCTTCCCAGTTACCTCTAAGTTTATTTTTTATTATGTATGAAACCACTAAATAAATAAAGAACTCTTCAAAATATTTTCTGAAAACTTCATACGTCAATAAAAAGATTTTCATGCTGCATTAGTAATAAACTCAGGCCAAGAGGGGTATTCATGTAAAAGGAACTGCTGATAACCTGTTAGCAAAAAAGGGAGTGTGGGGTGGGAGAGGGTAGTAGTACTCAAATTGCCTCAAAAGCTAAAATAAAGAAGACTTCCTTAAAATTAATTCAACACTCTAGAAAACTATACAACAATTTTATTGTCAGATTACATAATGTGAGACCAGCTTCATTTATCTGTTACTAGTACAATGTTATGACATCTGGTATTGCACAATGACATTCACTTGCAATGACATGTTACTTGTTAAAGGAAGACAACTGATTATCCAGAATGGGAAAAATAATCTACATGTACATATGACATACTAAGTAGTAAATTAAATTTAATCATTGAACTTCTAGTGGGGAAAAAAAATAAAAGATGCATAAAAGGTCAAAATGACATGATTATACTATTGTTAATCTTTGATTTGTTGCCAGCGCGAAACAAAGTCATCAACATGAACTTGTCCGTATCAAATAAGATGTCAATTGTTAAATGCTGATAAATAGGGTACCTTGCACTTCTATTTGTCATGACTAGAACATAATATCACTAAATTGATTACACAGAAGTTGGGAGGGAGTTCTACATAGAAGAATTAGGGATTCATAGAAGAATTAGGGATTCAAAGTCTGTGTTGACAGACCCATCGAGACTGAAGCACTACAACAGTACCCATCAGAAACTGTGTCTCTAATTTCTGACAGTTTTAATCCAAAATAATCCTGTCCCCAATTAACATCTGAAAAATCACAATATCACTTAAAATATTTTTTTAAACAGCTAACATAAAGTTACTATATGGGAAAAAATACTCAAAATGTAAGAAGTAATTTGTAACTTGCAGATATTAAAATTCAAAGTTAATAAGCTTCTCTGATTTTAAATATCCAATGTCCCAAAATTAATTGGAAAAAAATGGTTATCCTTAATGTTCAAGCTAGACCAATCCCATTGGCTTGAGTAATCAAATCATTAAAAATCTGTTGAAAATGTTTTGGGTCATATGCAAAAGAGGAAAAAAAGCAAATACAACAATGTACTTCACATTGAAGTTGAAGTACTAGCTGTTATACTGAAGTTTTCAATAAAAAAATTCATTGATCAATTGTTAAGCTAGAAAGTTTCCAAATACTGAAGACTTATCTGTACAGAATTCAGAATTTTAATGGTTCTGTGCACTTGATACTGTCCTAATTAGCATACAAATTCATAAATTCGTAGTTATTAAGCACTAATTCATGTTTAAACATAACCAGAAATTATTATAATAATCAATGACGCAAGATCAACATTTTTGTGCTCAACTTTTGATTGCATAAAAATAAATAAACATATAAAAATTAAATCCTCAGAGCTTAAAGTTCATGCATTTAAGCTGATTCATTAGTATACATTCTTATTTTTTTTTTATTATTATAATACTGAAACATTGTAACTCTGAATTAAATGATGTGTGTCACCCCCCCCCCTTCCCCTGGCATGAACCAAGTGGAGAGATAGGGTTGAAATGATTTTATGTAAACTTAATTACTTATAACATAAATTCAAATCAGTTAGTTTTGTTATATTATGTTTTATAAATGCTGTAATTTTGATACTTTAAAACATGTTAAAAATTATCCCCCCCCCCCCACATTTTTTTTATATAGAGATCTTTACTTTATATTTCAAATTTCATATGCCAATGATTAAATTTTCACACTGTTCATTTGAATTTCTGTTTGTTATTATCGCCATGCCCATGCAGAGGCTACTGTTCTACCTGTTCGGCGATATTGACACGTACATTACTCGTAGTATTTTTTTTTAAAAGACTCTGAAACTGTGAAACACTTTTTTGTCTTGTTACACATCTGGTTAAACAAAATAATAATTATTTAAATCTCTTTACTTCATGTGTAGGCTGTATCACTGGCTGCACGGCCATCTTGAATCAAAACAAACCAAAACTCTACGGTACAAATACCTAGAATTTCGTAAAATTTACATTTGATATTCACATTCTAATGCATTCTTTACGTGCAAAAATACATAAACAAAAAGCAGCATAAAAATTTACACTGAAATAAAGACTCACCGACCTATAATTCTCCGATTTCTTTTTGAGGTTTTCATCTCGGCCAATTTTCAAATCGTCTCTGTAATGTCCGCGCTATTCACTGACCAATCGTAGACTTCGCTGGAGTCACGTGATTTCATTAAAATTTATTAAATTATTCATAAAATATTTCGTGTAAACAATTAATAATTATAACAATGAACATTTAACAATTATTTAATGAAACCCCAGCTTAAACTGAAAGCCGATTGCGATGAAATCCTTGAAATTTAGCGTGGCTATTTTGGGTAAATAATTGAACCGCCATCTTGAACGCCATTACTATTTTGTGTTTGTTTACATAACTAATCCTCTCAAATTGATTTGGCCCCCTATTTTTTTTTAATTATTCATAATTTTCTTACGTGTTAGATTTCAACTAAAATCTTAATTAATGTAACTGACACAAGAGAGTGATACAAACATCGAAATACATGTATACTTGGACCATCATGTAAATTATAACATGTATACAATCCATAAATGCTTAGTATGTGAATAATTATAAATGATAAGCACCTGTATTTTGTGCAACTTGGGGGCTATTATTTATATGAAATTTCTGTAAATGTACACATTTTTTTTTTACTGCTACTTCCTAACTACCGGTAATAGTTAAAACATCTCTATTTATTTCATTCTGTAATTTATTCTTTTGTATTTTACCCATTAATATTGAGCTGAAAAATTTAATGAAATCACCCTTTTGTCATGTTTGTGGAGAACTTCATGTGATACACGAACAATTTCTGCAGGGTGAAGGTCATCCGGTATTAACACCTGTGTCACTCAGTGAAGAATACTGTGGAAATCAACATCGTTTTGCATTCAAAGATTAACAAAGTCTATTTTAAAATACACCAGTAACTGGTCTAATGGATATAAATTCTCACCCTATAAAGTTAATTTAAACATCCCATACATTTTTGTATTTACAAAACGTACAAGAGAGAGAGAGAGAGAGAGAGAGAGAGAGAGAGAGATAGAGAGATATGCCGTGATCGCGTAATGGGACCTCTACTGGACATAGACATGTGCATATGAATTTTATTACTGATAATTTATAATACAAAGTTGTATCTGTTACAACTAGAGGGGTTTGCTAGGCAAACCTGGTTTTGAAAAAAAAAATGTATTTAGTTTTTAAAACGGTTAATATCTTAATAGTTTATCAGTTTATTTACAGAGTTAAAAACATTCATTTATCATTAATTTGTTGAAGAACAAAAGAAATTAAAGAATAATACTGCAAGAAAAATACTGAGAAGCATCGTAACTAAGCAGATTTGGCTGTTGGTTACATGACTTTGTGTCCACTTCACTAAATGCACGGACTACCTGATAGTCTCTGTGGATTACCTGTGTATTGTGTTCGTTCAAGCGGAAAGTGAATTCCTGTTTCTAATTGATATATACATATTTCACAGTATTGCAAAATGCAACAAGTTGATAAAATGACATGTAAAAAAAAAATAATTTAACAAGTGTGTGTGTGTAGGGGGGGGGGGGGGGGGGGGGGGGGTTAATGGTCAATGGTCAATATAATTGTATAGTGTTTATAAGACAATCCCTTATGTCTTAGAGAATGTTAATCAAAGTTACTAAGAACTCTGTAAGACAAACTAGGTCATATTTTAAGAACAGAAATGGATCTTTACCTTTTATTTTCCTTAAGAAGATTAATTGAATTAATGATAATTACATATTTGGCATTTGAGAATAACAATGTTATTTACCCCTCCCCATTTTTTCTTTCCACAACACCACTATATAATATACCGAGGACTTGCAATAATGATGTGAAATATGAAGTATAATGAAATTAAAAATTAAATGCACAACTTGTTTGAATGATAATTCAACCCCACCCCCCAAAACCCCACCCCACCCCACCCTGCTACAAAGAACCAGTCTTCTAATAAAGTATTTAAATTCAGGCACTTTGAAAAATGACTAAGTTCAAAATAGGTACATTTTAGGTACACTGGAAAATATATAAGTTCAACATAGGTACATTTCTGGCACACTGAAAAATGACAAAGTTCATAGTAGGTAAGATGGAAAATATCTAAGTCCATAATAGGTACATTTTAGGTACACTGAAAAATGACAAAGTCTAAAGTAGGCACATTTCAGGCACACTGTAAAATGACTAAGTCCAAATTAGGTACATTTTAGGTACACTGAAAAATGACAAAGTCTAAAGTAGGCACATTTCAGGCACACTGTAAAATGACAAAGTCCAAATTAGGTACATTTTAGGTACACTAGAAAAAAATTAAGTTCATTTTTGGCACAGAATAGGTATGCCTTTTCTGTACCTATAATAGTAGGCACACATTAGGTACTGAAAAGGCACAAAAAAAGTATGCCTATATGTACCTTTTTTTTGTATGGGGAAAATTATGACAATTCAAATCAGATACTTTGTCAAAAATTATGCTAGACCAAATATAAAAGCAAAATTCTTTACCAATTTTAAGGGAAGAAAAAAAATGAGGAAAAAATTTACACTAGTATAAAAAAATCTTTATAAGAGCAAATAACAAGCCACAGGCCAGTGAGATCAATTCTATTACAGAATTTAAAAAGTTTTTTTTGCATATGCTAAATGCAATTTATAAATAACTGCAAAAATGAAATAATTTTTAAGCCCGTGGCTTCACTTTATCCTAGAAGGTTTAGCATTTTAAATTTTTCATGCTCTTTACAATGGGCATTATCTTCTATAATAAAAGAACAAAGGATGGATACTTATTTATGTCACCTAAAATAGGGAGACCCTTAAATTTTCCTTTTGTATATACTTGTATACTACAAACTCAACTGAGCATTTTCATCATGGCATGATATATTGACTGATGTAGAGACAAACTGGTGACCAAAAATTCTGATAAAAGCAAAGCAAAGTATTATGTTATATAAAATTGCAAAATCAGCCTATTTAAAAAAAAAATAATAAGCTAAGTACGATTAAAAACTGGCTAAAAAATTATGTTTCATTAAAACAATGAAAATGAATTAAAAATTCGATGTTTGTAAAAAGTTTGAAATGGAAATGGTTGAGAGTATTCTGAAGCATGTGAATGTTTTGTTTTGGCTTTTTAATGAGCAGCGGGATTACCCATGTATCTACGATACAGTACAAAAAGAAATAAAATTTGTCTATATATACATCAACAACAATTATCAACTTCAACAATGATCTAGATGATATCAACAAGAAAAAAAAACATAGTACAAAATATAAAACATTATGTCTAAGGACAACAAGCATGAATGTCACTTATCAGTAAAGAAGAAAATTTTAAATCTGCATGAACAGCCATACAAAGAATCTTAGAAAAAAGACAATCATATAAATCAATAAAAATGCTCAATATTTTCTACTGATTTAGAATAAAATCAATAGAAGATCAGCTTCATGAACACCTTTGAATTCACCTTAAGTACAAGTACCACTGTTATATGAATCTAATATTCTAGAATAAAAAACACTGGTTTGAAAAAAAAATACTATAAGTACATTTACTTTGTAATACTATTAAAAATTGGTCCCTGCTGAAAAAAAGATCAGCAGATTTTCACTCTTTAAGGTTAATCATACCTCATCTAAAGGACATAACTTTACATCAGCAAAATAAGATTTTTTGGGGGGGTTCCAAAAAAAAAAGTTGCTGCATAACAATAATGTATATTAAAAAGACATAATATTTAAACTGATTACTCTGAATGTGGTGCTTAAAAACTGACCACAGCAGGGAAAAATCTAACTTTAATGGTCAACTGCATGAGCCCAAGTTAAGGAAGCTTCTCTGATCAATCTTTGTTAACTATCTTTTTCCAAATCTTTAGAACAATGGACTTATTTCAACCAAACATGAAAAAAATATTTCTTTGTTCAAGAGGATTCAACTTTGTTCAACTGAGCTGCCTTATTCTCCACAATATAATAATATAATAATAAAAACAGAGTGTTGTTTTAAAACCTTATTAAATTCATAAATAACAATAAGGGCATTTAAAAAAAAAATGATCCAACAGCAGCTAAAACTTGAAGCTACCTGTAGTTAAATAAGACAAGACAACAAGTATTGTAGCATATCTAATCTTACATTATCTGATAAAACCTAGCTTATAAAGGAAAGGAACAATTTGGATTTTTTTCTTCTTTCTCTTATCTAGATATTCATTTCCAAGGAAGTTAAATGTGACTCAGGTTAACTTTTTGATCCACAAGCCTTAACATTCTGTAAAATTTCCTTTTCACCCTTCAAACCTGCTGAAGAGATTATTAAATATTTGTTAGTGGAAATAAAATTACATTTTAGTAGAAATTTTATACTTATGTTCAACTATTCACAGGTATAAATAATGGCTTCATTGGCATTATTGAGCTAAATGTTAGCTATTGGCACAAATAAGTCCTCAATCAATTTCCGAAACATGAATGTTATCCATTCAGAATGTCTCTGACGTTCTGTACAATATTGCGTCCGTGAGATAGTGGTAACGTGGGTGGATCTATGAATTTCCACTTCCTTGTGATGACATCCTCCTCGATGGCACACATAGCCACGTAGGGCACCTTGGGGAGAAACTCTCTGTATGACATGGTGGTCCGGGGGGTCTGTCCTGTGATGACTCGGGTACATAAGTCCAGAGTACCAGAATGACCGATGAACAAAATACTGCCACCTAAATTCAAATAAACGGTTTTTTTCAGTCACTACTTTAGAAGAAATCTGTGCTACAAAATGAAACTTTCGGTTTTCCTGAGACAAATTGTTTCAGTGGACATTCTATTTGAAACTTCAACATTTTTAATAAAAAAAAAATTACCAGTCAAAGAGAAAAAAGAATTCTACAGTTATTACTAACTAGTGTCTATCGATATTTTTCTTTTCTACTTAAGAGTTTCTGGTCCACGACACTCCTCACAAACAGTTTATGAGCAGTGTACATGTAAAAAAAACAAAGAAGACATGTACTTAATATTTTAATTTGAGTATGAGGTTAACTGACCTTTGCTTTCGTACAGTTTAAGTATTTGCCTTGAGGTTTCGGTGGAGCGAGCGTACAGATTACTGATTGACTCCCCATCCTCCAGCTTGTCTCGGGGTACCTGGGGGAGGTAGGAGGTGTCTATCGGGTAACCCTGCCTGGACAAGTCCTCGGGGGAAATCCACCGCGGCACAACATTGGTGTGGCCCGTCCACTCAAACAAACCTGGTTCTATCTTGATTTTGTTTTGGAGTTTTAACACTGTAAAATATTAAATTTCAAAATTTTACCAATTAATATTATTTAAATGCCTATGCATTGTGGAAATAAATTTATTTTTCTTTATCTAAGCTAAATAAAAATTTACACTTGCTGCTTTTGAAAATGTAATTTTCAGATATTAAATGAAAAAAATGGACCAAAAAGAAAACGCTAGCATTACCAACCTTGATAGATTTCTGTTGCTGTTTGAACACACCGTAAGGAAGGAGAGGAATAAACTGCTGCTATTGTTATCCGGTTTTCTGTCAGTGAGTCAGCTGCAAAATAATCAAAACATGTTATTTATTTAGTGACTCACTAGTTTAATACATTTACATCATTTGAGTTATCATTTATCACAAGTACTTTCTCAGTCCCCTCTAGTTGGGGATACATGTATTAAGGTTTGACTGTAGTGTACTACTTAACGATATGTAGTTACACTATCTCTTATCCATCTGACTAAGAAAGGCTACTCTTGGAAATGACACTTTATAAATATAGTCCCCCCTCCTGTGGCTACCCCCATAATAGATTGATTAATATCAGCTTTTAGAGTTTTTGATTATGAACATTTTCCTGGTATCTAAAAATTTAAATTGGCGTGTAAGTTTACTGGATTAAGAGCCAGCTGGCATGAGATTACTTTGAGGCCTGCATTGTATGCTAGGGATTTTCAAATTGATATACCTTTGTCATGCACAAATACAGTTAAAACACACACACACAAATATATACACAATTGTATAATGATGCAATCAATTTAATTAAAGATTATAAGACAAAAAATCTATTTAAATATCCTTGTAGGCCTATAAGAACAAAACAAATCTGACAAGTACGTAATACTGTTAAGGGTTCATTGATGGACCAGAAAACAGATAACATTATGTGATTTAGTTGGTAAGACAATCGACATTAGAGGCTACCTAGAGTCAGGTAAATACTAACTGGTATGTTTCAAAAACTTAAATTTGTAAATTTGATATTTCTTGATTCAAGCTTTCATGTAAATGTTTTCTTCAACATGCAGAAATACAAGATATTCTTGTAAAATATTTATCGGGTTGTAGCAATATGCAGATATATATTGCAATATATTTACATTTGCAAATGTTTTCCTTTATATAACACTACTGAAAGCAATGCGTATCTATAACTGTATAAATACTGGTACGGGGTCAAGAGGTCATAGATGTGCGTATGGATAAACGTTCGATGTAATTTCTCAGTGATGTCATAAAGGGTCGACGCACGTTCAGTGAATTACATACATTCCGTTTGGTTTGAAAAATTATGGATTTCACATGTTAAAAGTCACAATCAGGTAAATATAAAGTATGAATAAGTCACAAATGTAAATATAAGTAATAATAAGGTATCATTTTAAAACATCTGTCGGGCTATAAATACGGGTTGGTACAAGATCAAATTCATCACAAAGCCCTTTGGGCTTTATGGAATTTAATCTCGTGACCAACCTGTTTTTAAATCCTGATAGATGTTTTAAAATAATACCTTATTTCTTAAGCAAAAAATCTTATCTGTGTTACATTTTTTAAGCAATTCATTGTTTTTTGTCCCCCGCTTTCGCGAAAGCGAGGGGGCATTAAATCTCATTTGTTCGTCAGTCTGTCCGTCCGTCACAAAAACGTTAACCTTGCCCATAACTTTTTATTTAGTGAAGTTATGACTTTCATATTTTATATGTGTATTCCTTGTGACAAGACCTTTCTTTGGGAACCACCAAATTTGACCTTTTGGTCTTGACCTTGGAGTTTGACCCACTTTTATACAAAAATTCCAAACTTTTACTTTGGCCATATCTTTTGAACAGTAGATACCAGGACATTTATACTTTATATATATATTCTTTATGGAAAGACCTTCCATTGGATACCAACAAACTTGACCTTTTGACCTTGACCTTGGAGATTTCCGTACTTATGAAAAAACTTTAATCTTGGCCATACCTTTTGAACGGTAATGGATAGGGCTTTCATACTTCACATATGTAATGCTTGTGAGAGGACCCACCTGGATACCAAGAACTTTGACCCTTTGACCTTGGAGTTTGACCTACTTTTAAAGATTTTATCCTCGGCCATAACTTTTGAAGGGTTAGGGCTACAGCTTCCATACTTTACATTTGTATTCTTTGTGGCAAGACCTTTCATTGGATAATTACTACCTTGTCCTTTTGACCTTGACAATTTTGTTACTTATGAAAACATAGGTAATCAGAGATTACAGAGCTAACCTTAACAAATGTTGTCTTTAAGTATGGCAAAGTCACACAATTACCCAACAAAGAGTGTACATCCAAAAATGCAAAATTTATGCAATTTTGATCTGATACTTTGGAATAGACCTATATAAAAACTTCAAACTAGTTCTTCATCACAAAAATGTGATTAAAATCCAGCATCTGAAGCAAGTTTGAGAGTTTTCATCCCTTGATGCATCATTTGGGCAAGTTTGGTTTATATAAGCCTCATAGTTTCTTGGTAATAGACCTGCACCCATAATTTTTACCTGGTCTATTATCTGGAAAATGAATGTTGAATTCTGCATCCGGAGCAAGTCCATTAGTGTGCATCCTTAGATGTATCATCCATGCCAGTTTGCACAACATAGGGGTAATATTTACTTAGAAATGAAACCTGCATAAAAATTTAACCTCTTCACTTATCTGGGAAAAAATGTAGGTCAGATTCAGCATTCAAAAGCCAGCCTGGTAGAATGCAACCTTAGATGTATCATCCATGCAAGTTTGGTCATTAAAAAGCTCATTGTTACTTGGAAATGAATCCTGCGTCAAAAACTTTAACCTGTTCACTCATCCAGAAAATGTAGGTCAGATTCAGCATCCGAAGCAAGCCTGGTAGTATGCATCCTAAGATGTATCATCAATGCAATATTGGTCATTATAGGGCTCATTGCAACTTGGAAATGAAAACTGCACCAAAAACTTTAACCTGTTCACTCATCCGAAAAATGTAGGTCAGATTCAGCATCCCAAGCAAGTCTGGTAGTATGCATACTAAGATGTACCATCCATGCAAGTTTGGTCATTATATGGCTCATAGTATCTTGGAAATGAAACCTGCACCAAAAACTTTAACCTGTTCACTCAACCGGAAAATGTAGGTCAGATTCAGCATCCGAAGCAAGCCTGGTAGTGTGCATCTTTAAATGTATCATCCATGCAAGTTTGGTCAACATAGGGCTTATAGTTACTTGGAAATGAGACCTGCCCCAAAAACATTAAACTGTTCACTCAATCGGAAAATGTAGGTCAGATTCAGCATCCGAAGCAAACCTGGTAGTGTGCATCCTTAGGTGTATCATCCATGCAAGTTTGGTCAACATAGGGCTTATATTTTCTTGGAAATGAGACTTACACCAAAAACTGTACCAAACATAGGTAATCAAAGATTACGAAGCTCACCTCGACGAATGTTATCAATTTAGGTAATGCAAATCTCACATCACATTTTCTTAACAGTTAGTATTTATTCTGATAACAGTATTCAAGCAAGTTCTGTTTAAATTGGTCTTAAAATTCATTGGGGATTGACCTGTTCCAAAAAATTTAACCTCATCACTCGTTTGGAAAATGCAGATCCAAAGCAAGTTTCCATTGTTCATCCTTAAATGCATCATCCATGCAAGTTTGGTCCGGGTAGGGCTTATAGTTACTTGGGAATAACCTAGTCACTAATCTGGTTGATGTAGGTCAGATCCAGAATCCTAAGCAAGTCTAGTAGTGTCCATCCCTAGATGCATCATTTATGCAAGTTTGGTCCAGGTAGAGCTTATAGTTACCTGGGAATGGACCTGCTCCAAAAATTTTAACCTGGTCACTCATCTGGAAAATGTAGGTCACATCCAGCATCCAAAGCAAGTCTGGTAGTGTCCATCCCCAGATGCATCATCCATGCAAGTTTGGTCCAGGTAGCGCTTATAGTTACTTGGGAATGGACCTGCTCTAAAAACTTTAACCTGGTCACTCATATGGAAAATGTAGGTCACATCCAGCATCCGAAGCAAGTCTGGTAGTGTCCATCCCTAGATGCATCATCCATGCAAGTTTGGTCCAGGTAGGGCTTATAGTTACTTGGGAATAAACCTTCTCCAAAAACTTTAACTTGGTCTCTCAACTGGAAAATATAGGTCACATCCAGCATCAGAAGCAAGTCTGGTAGTGTCCATCCCTAGATGCATCATCCATGCAAGTTTGGTCCAGGTAGGGCTTATCGTTACTTGGGAATGGACCTGCTCCTAAAACTTTAACCGGGACGCCGACACTGACGCCGACGCCGGGGGTATAACATAAGCTCATCTCGACTTCGCCGAGGTGAGCTAACAAGAGGCCCACGGGCCTTATAGGTCACCTGAGTATCATGTAACAACTTTCCAGCGATTGTATTTGGTTCGTGTTTTAAGCCAAAAGCCATGAAATTTACAAATTTTGAAAGAGGCACCATTGCTTATCAAAGGGCAGATTTCAAAGCATTTATTTATTTTATTAGTCAAAGTATCCCCCTGGTACCCCTGACCCAGCAGCCCTGAAATTATCTATTTTGAAAGAGGCCCCTTTCTTCATTATAAGGCCAGCATTTTTTTTTATGTTTAGGTTTAGTTATGAACATGAGAATAAAAAAGTCCCGAAGGAGAAGGAAATAAAATTTTTTTTTTGATAAATCAATTATTAACATTTGTACATTCTTTTTTTATGCTATCCTAATAGGCTCCTTACCACTGGACACATAATGCTTACAAATAGGAAAGTAGAACATTTAATTGCTTATTTCATCATCTGTCAGTTTGGGCCAGTTATATAAATTTTCATTTTTGTGATGTTGATCAAAATATATTTTTAAAAATCAATTCTTTAAAAGTCTTTCAATATATCTTCATTTTTTTAATATGTGTTAGGTGAATGTGTAGACATTGTTCTAAAATTTACTTGATGCCTAAAATTATAATTCCTATCATTAATACAGACAGGAACTATTGGGGAGTAGGGTCAACATTTTTTCAATTAAGTGTAAAATAATTTTTCTGGCTGATACAAATGATACTACATGCCTGTATATATTTGTATATTCTTGCCTTTTAATAGTTGAATTTTTTTTATTTCTTCAGGTTATTGTTTATTTCTTCCTCAAATGGACTTCACTTCTCCCATAGTTTTATTCATTACATCTGATGCATAAGCAACCCTTTTCTGAAGAATGGTGCTTAGACTGTAAGCTATAACAGAGACCTAAACAATGTCCCTGGCAATATGCAATAGCTACCACGGGCAGTTTAAAACCTGGGGGAGGAAAATAATTTACAGTTACTTTTGAAACGAATACATAATTATCTCACCAGCATGTCATTGTGCAACAAAGTCGTCAGCATTTTATTTGTCCTTTGAACTGGTAAAACGTTTTGAATGGCACTCTTATCAATGAATTTTACACTAAACCAAGCTATCTTCTCAGATCTAGCTTTATTTACCCACCGTTTCATCGTAAAACCTGAAGTGCGAGTTCGTAAATTTGAAATCTCGATCCCGACTCAAATTTGACATCGGAAAGAAAAAAAAATTGTTTTATTTTTTTCTGAAAATTCAAAACCTTGAGCGGAGGGTTTGTAAAACTGAAAATAAAATAAATCCTGGCCTTAAATATGTAATTAGATCATTAGCATATTAACCAGGAGCAAAGAAGAAGATGTTCAAAGAATTCATGCATTTCACTATATAATCATTAGAGCCCCACCCTAAACCAAGAACCCCTGACCCTGGGGCCATAAAATTCACAATTTTGGTAGAGGCACTCTTGCTTATCATAACTATGTACTTTATAATTAGTTTATTTAATACCCAGGAGCAAAGAAGAAGATTTTCAAAGAATTCATGTATTTTCACTATATAATCAATAGAGCCCCGCCCTAACACCAGAACCCCTGACCCTGGGGCCATAAAATTCACAATTTTGGTAGAGGCACTCTTGCTCATCATAACTATGTACTTAGTTGGTTTATTTAATACCCAGGAGCAGAGAAGAAGATTTTCAAAGAAATAATGCATTTTCACTAACTTCCTGTTTAGCCCCGCCCTAGCACTAGAACCCCTGACCCCAGGGCCATGAATTTCACAATTTTGGTAGAGGACTCATTGCTGATTACAATCATGCAAACAGTTTGACTGCTTGATGTCCAGGAGTAAAGAAGAAGATTTTTAAAGATTGCATTAATTTTAGTGGTTTTGGCCCCACCCCTCAGGCCCCAGGGGGGCAGGGATCATGAAATTCAAAATTTTTGTTCCCCTTTACCCATAGATGCTTTGTGCCAAATTTGGTTGAAATTGGTTCAGTGGTTGCAGAGAAGAAGCTGAAAATGTTCAAATGTTAATGCACGACGAACGACGCACGACGAACGACGCACGACAACGGACGAAAACAGATAGCAATAGGTCACCTGAGTTTACTCAGGTGACCTAAAAATGTTAACCTGCCCCAAAAACATTAACTGGGTCATTCCTTTGCTGAAATTGCAGCATCTGAAACTTTGACTGGTACAATGAAACACACTGGAAGCATCTTCCATGCATGTCTAATCAATATAGGACATAGAAGTACTTAAAAAGAAAACTGCTCCAAAAAACTTAACCTGGGACGCCGACACCGACGCCGATGCCGAGGGTATTACATAAGCTCCCCCATCTTCGTTGAGGTGAGCTAAAAACTCTTACCTTGGCCATAACTTTTGAATGCTAAGGATTAGTGATCTCATACTTCACATATGTAATCCTTGTGAAAAGACCCTTCATTGCATACCAAGAACTTTGACCCTTTGACCTTGGAGTTTGACCTACTTTTGAAAAGCAAACCTTTACCAAAACTTTTAAAGGGTTAGGTCTAGGGCTTTCATACTTTACATATTTAATCCTTGTGACAAGACCTTTCATTTGATAGCAAGACCATTGACCTTTTGACATTGACTTGGAGTTTGACCAACTTTTAAATTTTTTAACCTTGGCCATAACTTTTGAAGGGTTAGGGCTAGGGCTTCCAAACTTCACATATGTATTTTTGGTTGCAAGACCTTTCATTGGATACCAATAACCCCTTGACCTTGGAGATTTCTGTACTTAGGAAAAAACTTTAACTTTTTGGCCTTCTTTCAATATTTCGGAATTGTATTTTCAGTGAGTTTGCACTTAAGAAAAATTAAAACTTCGCTATGTTGCCAGATGGGGGCATCAGTGTTTCACAAACACATCTTGTTCTTAAAAGCTACATTTTGCAACAGAAATGTTTTTATGCCCCCGTAAACGAAGTTTTGGGGGTATATAGTTTTTGTCGTGTCCATGCGTCTGTCTGTCTGTTTCTCTGTTTGTCTGTTTGTCCGCAAAATTTTTAATCTTGCCCATAACTTTTGATTTGGCAGAGCTATGACTTTTATATTTCACATGTGTATTCCTTGTAACAAGACCTTTCTTTGGGTACCACCAAATTTGACCCTTTGACCTTGACCTTGGAGATTGACCCACTTTTACACAAAAATTCTAAACTTTTACTTTGGCCATATCTTTGAACAGTAGATACCAGGACTTTAAAATTTCACATATATATTCTTTGTGGCAGACCTTTCATTAAATACCAACAACTTTGACCTTGACCTTGAAGATTTCCGTATTTAAGAAAAAAATATAACCTTGGCAATAACTTTTGAATGGTAAGGGCTAGGGATTTCATACTTCACATATGTAATCCTTGTGAGAGGACGCTTCATTGGATACCATGAACTTTGACCCTTTGACCTTGACGTTTGACCTACTTTTATATATGTACAACCATGAACATAATTTTTGAAGGGTTAGGACTAGGGCTTTCATACTTCACATATTTACTCCTTGTGACAAGACCTCTCATTTGATATCAAGAACCTTGACCCTTTGACCTTGACCTTCGAGTTTGACCAACTTTTAAAATTTTTAACCTTGGCCATAACTTTTGAAGGGTTAGGGCTAGGGCTTCCAAACTTCACATATGTATTTTTTGTTGCAAGACCTTTCATTGGATACCAATAACCTTGATCTTTTGACCTTGACCTTGGAGATTTTTGTACTTAGGAAAAAACTTTAACTTTTTGGCCTACTTTCATATTTCGGAATTGTAAGCTTTTAATTTGGCCCTAATTTTTAAATGGTAGATACTAGGAATTTCATATTTCAAATATCAATTCTTTTATACAAGACCTTTCATTTGAAATCAACATTTTTGACCTTGACCTTGGAGAATTCTGTACTTACAAGAAAACTTTAACCTTGGCCATAACTTTTGAATGGTAAGGGCTAGGGCTTTCATACTTCAAATATGTAATCCTTGTGAGAAATCCTTTCATTGGATATCAACAACGTTGACCCTTTCACCTTGACCTTGCAGTTTGACCTACTTTTTACAAACTTTAACCTTGGCCATAATTTTCGAACAGTAGGGGCTACAGCTTTCATCCTTCACACATTTAAACCTTGTGACAAGAACTTTCATTGGATATCAACAACTTTGACCCTTTGACCTTGACCTTTGTGTTTTGACCTACTTTTTACAAACTTTAACCTTGGCTATAACTAATGAACGGTAAGGACCAGCACTTTCATACTTCCCAAATGTAATCTTAAAGACAAGGCCTTTTTTTTTTTTTTATCAACCAACAACCTTGACCCTTTGACCTTGACCCTGGAGTTTATCCTACCTTTAAAAAAATGTTAACCTTGGTTATAACCTTTGAACAGGTGGTGCTAGGGTTTTATATTTCACATTTGTATTTCTTGTGAAAGGCCTTACTTTAGGTACCAACGTATTTGATCTGCATTTGAGAAAGCTTAACCTTCGCTATGTTGCCATATGGGGGCATCAGTGTTTCACAAACACATCTTGTTTACCTACATTCACTTACTTATACAAGTCCTGTGAATATGCTATTATTAAATTGGCTCTGATAGGGCTTGCAATTACTTGGGATTAGACTTACTGTAAACGTATTACATTTGGCTGTGTATTCTTTTTAGCACCTTTGGCGGAGTGAAACTCCCGCTAATTCAAGTACACGCTAAATCTCTTGAACATATATACATTAATAGGAACATTAAGATTTGTGCTAAATCCAATCTACGCTAACTTGTTAAAAACTCAATTTCCGCCAAATATCGTACACGCCAAATATAATACATTTACAGTATCCAGGAACTTTAATTATAGTAATTCATCAAGAAATGTAATTCAAATCCAGCATCTGATGCCACTTTGTGAGTGTTCATCCCTTGATGCATCATCCATGCAAGTTTGGTTCAGGCAGGCTTTTCTAAAAATAGTTCCTTGATAATAGACCAGCTACCAAACCTTTAACCTGGTCCATTTTCCAGAAAATGTGTGTCAGCATCCAAAGCAAGTCCATAAATGTGTATCCTTAGATGTATTCATACATCACAAGTTTGTTCAACATAGGATTTGTTACCTTAGAATGAAGCTGCTCCAAAATCTTTAACCTGTTTTCTCTTCCAGAAAATGTAGGTCAGATCCAGCATCCGAAGCAAGCCTGGTAGTGTGTATCCTTAGATGTATCATCTATGCAAGTTTCGTCAACATAGGACTTTTAATAAGCTCCCCAAACTTTGTTGAGAATAACTAAAAATTTACCGCAGATGTATTTCTTTGTTATAGTTAATTTTAAAGTTAATTAAAGCTTTTTTATTATTTCAAAGCCAAAAAGTCTGGTAATGGACCCACCTGCCCATGCCCAGGATGACCCCCATATTCAGGCCCAGGAGTTGATAAAATGTGACCTGTGTAATATTCAAATGGTGCAAGTCCACTGTAATACATGTCATGTCAAAGTGTGCAATGCTTGTATTGGTGAACACATGGCATCCGATGAATCCAAGAAAATACATGAGATCATAAAATTTATATTTCTAAAATCAATTCCAATTTATCCTCTGTGTATGTCTCATGACAAAGGACGCTGTGAAATATACTGTCAAGATTGTGACAAGCCTGTCTGCAACACTTGCATTACATCTGATCAACATTCTGGTCATCAAATTTTGAAAATTTTGAAAGTTAAGGATGAAAGAAAAGCAAACATAATTAAAGAGCAAAATGAATTAAATGATGTAATATATCCAAAATACCAAGAAATGGCAACTGATGTAGAAAAATTGATAGAGCATTTAGAAAATGGATATGGAGGTCTCTCAAAATTCATAACAGAACATGGAGAGAAATGGCATCAGGAAATTGACAGAGTTGTCATGAAACTAACAGCTGAAGTTGACGAGATGAAAAACAAACAGTTAAAAACTCTACAGAAACGTCTTGAAGAAATCAATGAGAAGATTTCCGAAATAAAGAAAGAAATTAAAGTAATTGATGATTTGATAGACTCACAGGACATTTCAGAACTGTTTAGCATTAACTTTAATGTAGATGAATACAGAAAACTTCCACAAAAAATTGTCCTGTCATTTCCTGAATTCACTCCAGGCACAATTCAAGGGGAAGAACTGTGTAACCTGTTTGGAACTTTATTGCCAAGTAAAACTACCTCAGAAAGACATGGTTACAGAATCAAAAAAATACAGAAATCATCAGAAGCTGGATCCTCCCTTCCAGTGAAGCAGCTTCTTGATGAACCAGAGATCCTGACTACCATAAACACTGAGTACATGAAATACCTATATCATGTGGTCAGTCTGAGTGATGATGAAATCTGGACAAGAGGAGATACCAGCACCATGAAACTCTTCAGTGTTCATCAGGGATCTCTACTCAAGTCAATCACAACCAAGTCAGGGAGCATCCCCACAGATATAGCAATAACAAAACAAGGCAATCTTGTTTTTATTGATCCTTTATACAAAACTGTGTACATTGTATTAAAGAATGGAATGATTGAGACTTTGATCACATTACAGAAAGAGAAACCCTGCAATATCTGTAGTACCTTAACTGGAGATCTCCTAGTTGTCATGAACAATGATGATATCCGGCACCAAGAATCAAAGATTGTCCGTTACTCTGGTTCCACAGAAAAACGAACCATTCAGCCTAAAGAAGAAGGCAAACCTCTCTATTTCTCTTCTCCTAAATGTATCAGTGAGAACAAGAACCTGGATATCTGTGTGGCTGACTATAAAGCAGTAGTAGTATTTAATCTGAATGGGAGACTGAGATTTAGGTTCACAGGAAAACATGCTCAAAACAGCCAACTTTTTTATCCAGTGGGAATCACCACAGACAGTCAGAGTCACATCCTTATAGCTGATCAAGAAAATCACTGTGTCCACATTATAGATCAATATGGCCAGTTCCTCTGTTACATAAAATGTGGACAAAATAGTCCCAGGGGATTGTGTATAGACACAAATGATAATCTGTATGTTGCTCTAGAAATGAGTAAACAAGTCAAGAAAATTAAATATATGGAAGGAAACTGAACCCAGATTTGCAGAGAAATACTTGTGAAAATTACTTCTTTCATCAATCAATTTCAGAAAAACTGGAAACCAATACCTTGAGGTTAAAACTGCAGAAGATGCACTGCTGCATCCTCATAAGTGTTGGTGATCTGTTTTACCTATCTTTAAATTCTTTCATCAATTAGTATATACCGAGTTAGATTTCTTACGCAGTCTTATTTTCACCCAAAAACACAGAACTATATCAATAAAACAATATTCATTAAAGTATTTAAAACTACTATATATGACTATTTGTCTTTGTCAGTATGGGATATGACACAGATATTGCAGAAAAACTTGCTTATTAAACTTGCTTATACTGTAGATGTACTTTTTTCCACGGGGTCATACTTCCGTGGAATCTCAATTTCTGTTTAATCCGTGGGTAGAAAATTACGCGGATTTCTTAGACTTTCACTATATGCCTTACATTTATATTAATTTTGGAAAATTTGGGACCGCGTACATAGCGTATAATAATACCAAGCGGAAAAAAATACTTCTACAGTATATACCATTTATGTTTTTTTTTGTATTTTTTCTGCAACAGCTGCATTAATTCCTATATTATATGAAGAACAACTATGCATTTTTTTGTTTATACATACATGCCAACTTTCCCGATTTAGGCGGGATCCGGATCCTCCCGATTTTACCCTTTCATCCCGCTTTCCCGATCGGGAGAGAAAAATTGCCCTAATTTCCCGCTTTGAAGAAAAAATCACCAAAATTTCCGATTTTAAAAGTTTCAATACCGCTGAATTTTGACAATCGGGATAACAATGTCAGACTTGTTTATTCAATGTACACAAATAAGTTTCATTGTTTATTTAACCAGGTGTTAAAATTTGCCACAGGAAATCACTTCAAGCTTGAACGCACGCAGTTTGTCCAGGTACAAGTAGCTTATAGCTTGGGGCAATTACGAATTAGGGGATTATCTTGTCAGTTTAATGGGTATGCAAGATGAAACACATAGATTAACAAGATAATTGTTAGTCATTTTATTAAAAACATAAATTAAAGACAATAAATTGCAAATCAAACCATAAAATCGGAATCCAAAGAGATCGTTTTTTGAAAACGAAAGTAGAAAACTACTAAGCATAGCTGCCGATTTTATCTACCTATAATGAAAAATATTGTAAAGTTTGCCAGTTAAAATATTATGAAAAAAACTAGAACTGTCCAAACGGGACAAAATACCCCCCGCTGGGTTTTTCAGAAGTCAGTTTTTCCATAATAAAGATATGTATCAAAAACAAATTATGAAATTCTTATTCCAGTGACCTTGAACTTCCCCAAATGACCTTGGGTCAAGGTCATGACACACCCTTGGGTCATGGGCAATCTTTCAGTGAAATGAGAACCTACCAAGTTTATCCATAAGAAAGATATGGACCAGACACGAATTATGAAATTTTTCTACCAGTCACCTTGAACTTCCCCAAATGACCTTGGGTCAAGGTCATGACACACCCTTGGGTCATGGGCAATCTTTGTGTGAAATGAGAACCTACCAAGTTTATGCATAAGAAAGATATGGACCGGACACGAATTCTGAAATTTTTCTACCAGTGACCTTGAACTTCTCCAAATGACCTTGGGTCAAGGTCATGACACACCCTTGGGTCATGGGCAATCTTTGTGTGAAATGAGAACCTACCAAGTTTTTCCATAAGAAAGATATGGACCGGACACAAATTATTAAATTTTTCTTCCAGTGACCTTGAACTTCCCTATATGACCTTGGGTCAAGGTCATGACACACCCTTGGGTCATGGGAAATTTTGGTGTGAAATGAGAACCTACCAAGTTTATCCATAAGAAAAATATGGCCCGGACAGGGAATATAAATAATTTTCTTCCAGTGACCTTGAACTTTCCCAAATGACCTTGGGTTAAGGTCATGACACACCCTTGAGTCATGGGCAATCTTTGTGTAAAATGAGAACCTACCAAGTTTATCTATAAGAAAAATATGGACTGGACAGGGAATATAAATAATTTTCTTCCAGTGACCTTGAACTTTCCCAAATGACCTTGGGTCAAGGTCATGACACATCCTTGGGTTATGGGCAATCTTTGTGTAAAATGAGAACCTACCAAGTTTATCTATAAAAGATATGTATTAAACATGATTTATGAAAATTTTCTTCCAGTGACCTTGAACTTTCTCAAATGACCTTGGGTCAAGGTCATGACACACCCTTGGGTCATGGGCAATCTTTGTGTGAAATGAGAACCTACCAAGTTTATCCATAAGAAAGATATGGACCGGACACGAATTATGAAATTTTTCTTCCAGTGACCTTGAACTTCCCCGAATGACCTTGGGTCAAGGTCATGACACACCCTTAGGTCATGAGCAATCATAGTGTGGAGTAGTAGATTCTAATGTCCCTCTGTAAGAAAGATATGGACCGGACACGATTGCACAGACAGACGGACAGACGGACGGACGGACAGACGGACGGACAGACAGCTAGACAGACAGACAGACGGACAGACGGACAAGGTGATTCCTATGTACCCCCCCAAACTTCGTTTGCGGGGGGTATAATTAAAATGAAACAATCAAGTTTAATGTCGATTAGAATTTCTTTTCCCTCCCTTCTCCCCAAAGTAATATGTTAGGTATGTGCATGACTTAAGGAAATACCCACATGGCACCATCAAGCCTGACAAATTTCATGACTGTAAAAAAATAATTCTCTTTTGGATAGGTGGTATAAATTTCTGTAAATTTAATATCTTATTAGAATTTCTAATTAATTGAAATATGAATAAAAAATCTCAAAAATGTTTCCAGAAACAGGAATTTACAGTATCAAAACCTCATATGTTAGCCTTTGAAAAAAATGATTTAAAAGTTGTACAATTTTCAATTTTTCACTAAATTATGTGTCCTGGTAGAAAAAAAAATCAAAGGCCTGACGGCCTGAGAGGCGCATCGCATTGAGGGTATAAAACTTTTTTTTTTCTTAGAGAAATTCAACATCAGTGTTAAGGGAATGAAAGAATCCAGGAATAAGAATTTAAAAAATAACTCACGTTTCTTTGAGGTTAAAAAAATTGAGCCATGGCTCTGAGTTTAAGCCAATCGATCATGTGCAGGAGAGGAAAAACATTTTTTTCTTAAAAGATAGTCTGATATATATCGGTTATAATTCATTGATATTTAAATTAAATCATAATTGATTTTAATTTATTCTAATTCTTTTTTTATTTTTATTCTTTTACTATTAGGAAGATGAAATAATGAATGTCAATATAGAAATTACTAGTAATGATTATTGAATATATTTATATAATTTCATATCTGAATTATTTCAGTTGCTTTCATTATGTGCACTTTTTAAAATATCATTACTTTGTTTTTAACTTTTTTAAAAAACTTTTTCACAATATAAATGGCACAATATATGTCACAGGGTCAATTGTTTCAGAGAAAACGATGGATTCGAGTAATGATGTTTTATTATGGATAACAGAAAAGAAACCTAGAAACATAGAAAACACTCTCACAACACACACATCAGGCACGTAGTATCCGGGGGGGCCAGGGGGGAAAAAAGTTGGCCACTGCGCCCCCCCCCCCCCGCTACGTGCCTGCACATTATCAAGAGACAAATACAGCACGCTAAACAATGTTACAAATTACACAACATGCAAATTCACGTCGCTGTCATTAAGATATTTTATGTATTATCAAAATTGATATAAGTATTTACATCATTAGAATTTAATCTTACCAGGTATCCAGTATAATCATAAAATAATGAATGTTATTATAATAGTAATCAAGACATCGTATAACTCGATGACTTCATAAATGGTTAGACCTTATAAACCGTGAAGGTAAAAGCTAATGGATATCTTATTTGGCGGGATAAGCGCTTATATAGTGCACGAAGTTAGTATACATGCATATTAATTATCAGATAGAGGTCTGTCATTGGTCCACTGGTCGTACTCGTATACCTGGTCGGTTGGGAAGCTAAAAATAGAAACCTCACGTGACAAACAAAACATTCACACATGGCACTCATTCACACAAACAGCGCTACGTTTGATTAGCAATGCGCGCTAATCAAATATGAATTATTCACAAGGTATCTAATTAAATATCAACTGTGACATATATAACAAATGTTATATACATGAAATGTTCATGTAAATGTGATAGAGTGATATTTTATTTATTTTATTATGTGAATATTATTTAATTATTTCAGCCACTTAATATTCAGGTGTATTTTATTTTTAGAATCGTGCAACGTTCCGATATTCATGGAGTTTTGCGCGCACCGCAATAAAATATACTTGGTTTTTAATTTTACTTATGTTCTAGAAGTCTTTACTTATCCTGAGGGTATTTAATATTATTGGTCAGTTGTAATAACCAAGCTTGCGATTGGCTCGGGACGTTTTCCCGCCGATCTCTTTGTTTGACTATTGAGAGAGTTAGATCTATATTTTGGTCACCATACTGACATACATATTTACATCAGTACATATTGATAATTTTGAG
Organism: Saccostrea cuccullata; assembly: GCF_032062105.1. Lineage (NCBI taxonomy): Eukaryota > Metazoa > Mollusca > Bivalvia > Ostreida > Ostreidae > Saccostrea > Saccostrea cuccullata. The sequence goes on along the minus strand of NW_026936167.1, from coordinate 23,458 downwards.
ACGAGTCCTCAGGACAGAGACTGTAAGTTGACTTCTACTTTCTCTTACTTATTCTAATTCTATACTTACCGATAATTCATCGTCTTTGATTTTTAATGTAAATTTACGAAGATATACACACTGCGTTCAACTTTATTATTATTTACTGAAGCTTAAAGTATAAAGTCTTTGAGTGTGAATAAAACATCAGTAATGCAGTAGTGTATATAGAGTGTAATTATTGTTTAATAGGAAAGTATATCAAGACCCATTATTTATCGGGTGGCCCATTGTTTTGAGCCCTGATCCACAATCAGGTATACCTACTATTATTTTCTATTAATTGTGTGTGTATATATTATTGTAAATAGATTTGTGAACTATTCATTCTACTGTAATAGTTCTGTTCGATTCATTTTCTTATTTTCAATACGTCGATGTAAGGGGCATAACTCTTACTTTTCTTTTTACATGTATTCATTGAGTACTCAGTATAACATGGTATAACATGTAATATTTTTATGATCTATTATTATAAAGTAAATCGTATCTATATTCATGTATTATAAATGCAATATATTTGTTTTCTAAATACAGTAAAACTCCTTTAGTACGAACACGGATATAGCGAATTCACGGATATAGCGAAGTTTTTCTGGGTCCCCGGCAAAATTCTTAACAAATCCTTGTAATATTTTACGGTTATAACGAACTCTGATATAACGAATTTACGGATATAGCGAACTGATTTTGGGTCCCGTTGAAGTTAAATATAATGAAATTTACATCTTTTATAACGAACTTTCAAAGATCTGATTTGATAAAATGAACTGACTTATTTTTGTTCATGGAATTGTATATATAATTCAATTCACAATAAAACCTTAGTTATCGAAGGTATGTTTTGTCATATTTGCTTCCCTAACATATTTGGTAGTAATACCTGAAGGAAAACCTGCATATTGCGAATTCGCTATATATGGTTTTACAAATTCGTTATACAGATATAACGAATTACGGATATAGCGAATTAAATTCACAGGTCCCTAGGACTTCGTTATAACCGAGTTTTACTGTACTTATAATCTGTTATTGATATTTTCAGGGCTTTTGCTTGTTATACAATGCATTCAACATCTTTAATAAATTATATATGAGAACCTAAGCCACAGGAGTTGTTCTTTACGGCGCTGCTGGAGGGCCAGGTAAAAAAAATATTTTTATTTGTTCGGACAAATTAGAAATTCGTTCGGACGAATTAGGTATTATATTCGTTCGGACGAATTAGATATTCGTTCGGACGAATTAAATATTCGTTCAGACAAATTAGAAATTCGTTCGGACGAATTAGTTATTTGTTCGGACGAATTAGATATTCGTGCGGATGAATTAGAAATTTGTTCGGACAAATGAGCTATTTGTTCGGACAAATTAGAAATTCGTTCGGACGAATTAGATATTCGTTCAGACAAATTAGAAATTTGTTCGGACAAATAAGTTATTTGTTCGGACAAATTAGATATTTGTTCGGACAAATTAGAAATTTGTTCGGACGAATTAGTTATTTGTTCGGACGAATTAGATATTCGTTCGGACAAATTAGAAATTCGTTCGGATTAGTTATTTGTTCGGACGAATTAGATATTCGTTCGGACAAATTAGAAATTCGTTTGGACGAATTAGAAATTTGTTCGGACAAATAAGTTATTTGTTCGGACGAATTAGATATTTGTTCAGACGAATTATTTATTTGTTCGGATGAATAAAATATTCGTTCGGACGAATTAGAAATATGTTCGGACAAATTAGTTATTTGTTCGGACGGATAAGATATTTGTTTGGACGAATTTGATGTTTGCACAAATTATCTTGTAAAGAGAGATATACAATTTGCCAGGAGGATTCATCCCTTTTTAATACATGAATAGCTCTTTGGACCATGACATACACACGTTGCAATTAGACAAGTGCAATTAAAGTCGGGTATGTTGATTGTAAATATTCGGAAATAATGGTTCTATACCGGTATATACATGTATTATAGGCCTAAAGTCTGTCATTCTGTAATGGATATATGCCGAATACTGTTCTATATGTAAAATTATCAGACTGTTTGAGGCCCGTTAGGGCCGAAAACTGTCTGATAATTTTACATATAGAATAGTATGAGGCATATATCTTACTTAAAACATTGCCATTTAAATGTCCAAAAATTACCTGTAGGAGTCCGATATTAACACAATGGGAGTTCAGGCATCAATTGTTTTTTTCCCGTCTAATAAGTGGACAAAAGAAAAGAGACAAATAAAGAATGGGTGAACTGTTGTTTCATTTCATTCATTCAATGGCAGTCGTTTAGATAAGCAGGACGGGGGTCCGTTGGGGAAGGATTTCCTTTTTATTTTGGAACATTTTTATTTATTTTGTGCATAAATGTTTTTTGGGGTTAAATTACCACCGTCACCATGGAAACATGCGAATTTTCATCCTGGAGTTTTAGTTTACAGAATGGAAATTCTCAGCTTTTACAAGTGCAGCCACTTGGAAATAATCTTTATAAAAGATATTTTGCCGATTCTTTCTCAAAAATGGATTTAAATTCGATTATACAAAGTGCTGTATCAAAAACACTTAAAAGATGGGAATTATCAATTTTGAAGATGGTTTAAACTCGATTTTTTCATGGATTTTCTAGTTTGTAGCAACTTAATTTCCTTGCGATTGCTTTCCCTAATTTTTTTTCTTTTTTTGGAGGGGAGGGGGTGGGGGTGGTCGGGGGTAGGTGGAAATATTTAACTTATTCCACTCTTCTTTTATGTTTTTAAATACCGTCCGATTTTGTTATCATTGCCGTCTGATAATATATTATCAGACTGGTAATTATTATTATCGGACGGCTACAGGTAAATTTTTAGACTGCAAGAACAAAGGCATGACGTCACAGCAATGTTTTAAGAAAGTATATTATCTGAGAGCCCACTAGTAAATTCAAAGGGTCAGTTACTTCTTATCAAACATCTTTTCACTCCCATCCCTGACACACTCGTAAGATTTGTCATAAATAAACATCATCTGGTTCTACCAGACCAACTTTTGCTGGTGGTGTTAAATTGGTAACACTGGGTTGCCAGTGGTCAGATACCGCTTCTTTGAAAAGATGAGATCCACTCCTTAAGGATTTATTCGGCAATTGGTAAAAATTGGCATTGAAAAATTAAGCCCCCCCCCCCCCCCCCCACGAAATAGGACTGTCAACTTTGGGCAACTTTTCCTGTGTCCCTTTTTTTTTTGCTTGTCAACTTTTCAAATAAGTATTTTTTTCTCAGACTCCCCCCCCCCCACTTTCAAAAACGCTGCTACGTGGCTCTATTGCATTATATCAAATAAACTTCGGACTCAAAATATGAAGCCTCTCATTCGATGGGTCTTAATTTTTTTAAGGTGGGGCTTACTAGCTAGAACATTTGTAGTTTGGCTTCTATACCGCTGTTCCCACATTTAAGTATTTTGTGATAAAGGAACAAAAAGAGGGAATCTCATAAGTCCATCTCCAATGGATTCTTTCTAAGATCGTTAAAAACTATTATTAAGTATCTATATAAATTTTATTTTATATTTAAATATCAGAAAAGTGCATGAATTAAATCATGCAAGTATAATATTGACCAAATTAAACACACGCCCCTTTCCGGGAAAAGGATAAAAAAAAAAAGATGAATATATGTAAGTTCCTAGAAAGTGCAGTAAAATTAAAAAACACATCATAATTTAATGCAAGTTAAGCTTCTCAATGATTAAGACAATCGATCGTTTTTTAAATAGAGGAGGGGGGTTGTTACTTGAAAATATTTTGAGATTCATTCATTCATGATTTATTTCCCCATAAAAGGGGTTTGTTTCATAATTCCCCTTTCTAGTGAGTCATTGGCCTATCAAATCTTCCAACTGGTATTCAACTGTAAAAGCCTATAAACAACATTAAGAAATGCTGAAAGTGAAATTAAATAGTTTGTTCTACTACATGTACCTCTCCAATAAGGGGATGGGGCTATAACTATGCTCTGTAAATCAATGGACTAGAAAATATACCATATCGACCGGTTGACATCTTAATTCACCGGCTTGCGAGTCATAGGAACAACCTGAGATCAATACGAACAGGTTCATTTTTGTGAAGTGTTCTTAATTCACAAACAGAAATATTTAATCAAAAACTCAATGAGGACCCTCTTTCATTTTATACACCGCATATGTACCAGATTGATTGATTGAATGTTTTACGCCGAATTGGAAATACTGCAGCCACAAATCGGCGACATATGTATCAGAAATGTATTTAAAAAATCATTCACATGTCATGATTAATAAATGCAGGGTAGTGAATATGTACATAAAAAATATAAGAAAGAGATGAACATTAAAACGACTTTTCTTCAAAATATTTATTGATAATGTTGTTCATTAAAGTTATTTTGCAAAGAATCAAAATAAAATGAAACATCTTGGTGCAAATCGCATATTAATCGCGGTGTCCTGACAGTTGTACACATTTTCTCTTATTTGTCCGAACAAATAACTAATTCGTCCGAACAAATTTATAATTCGTCCGAATGAATTTCTAATTTGTCCAAACGAATATCTAAATTTAAATAATTCGTCCGAACAAATAACTAATTCGTCCGAACGAATTTCTAATTTGTCCAAACGAATATCTAAATTTAAATAATTTGTCCGAACAAATAACTTATTTGTCTGAACAAATTTCTAATTCGTCCGAACGAATATCTAATTCGTCCGAACAAATAACTAATTCGTCCGAACGAATTTCTAATTTGTCCGAACAAATATCTAATTTGTCCGAACAAATAACTTATTTGTCCGAACAAATTTCTAATTCGTCCGAACGAATTTCTAATTTGTCCGAACAAATAACTTATTTGTCCGAACAAATTTCTAATTCGTCCGAACGAATTTCTAATTTGTCCGAACGAATTTCTAATTCGTCCGAACAAATAACTAATTCGTCCGAACGAACATCTAATTGTCCGAACGAATATCTAATTGTCCGAACGAATATCTAATTTGTCCGAACAAATAAAAATATTTTTTTACCTGGCCCTCCAGCGGCGCCGTAGTTCTTCTATCGAAACCCTGTTATATAAATTATACGGGACTAAAATAAACAATCGGGCGTGGTATACGGTTTATGAACCGATACAAAACCGAGTAATTTATAGTACGAGCTGTTGTTATGCAAATAGATCTTATAGCACTGGTTCTCTGCCCTTGATTCCAGTCGCTGCCGCTAGGAATTACAAGCACTGGTTCTCTGCCCTTGATTCCAGTCGCTGCCGCTAGGAATTACAAGGACAGGTAACCTCCGCCGCCATGACAGTGGAAAAACTCACTGCTTGCTTCGCGCATAGTACTGTTAGGTGGATCCAGCGATTTAAATAACAGAGAAAACAAAACGTAGCATGTCTTTCTTGATGAATAGAGCAATTGAATACGATGAAATTATTCAAACAACATAGTAAGGACTTTATTAATTGAGTATATCATTAACTTACAATATATTGTCACAATGAACTTTCAAATGTTCCGTAGTGTTAAACATTGTAATCCTCCCAATCTAATTAAAATTAGATCTTTGATCCGCTCCAATTTGATCGCTACACAAAGCGATCAAACTGGAGCGGATCAATTAGAATTAATTAGATTGTAATCCTCCCTGGTGCATACCATAACACATGGAGTTAGAGAGACGAGTTATAGCATTCCCCGTAAACTTTAGAACATAAATAATGATAAAGAACAAGTGTTATAACTAAATCGATGATTTAATTATCATATCATGGTAAATATGTAGATAAATTAATCATGCAATAGATCTTGATTTGAATTATTTTGGTAGGATATGCATATGGGACCTGTGATATCGCTTTACATTTGATGGTTTTTGGAGCAACACTTCTTTATGGTTTTATATATGCTTAAAATCCGTCTACTTTCTTTGTTAACAGCAGTTTAGAGTGCAGAGAGAAGGGTTTATTTACTTCAGCACTTCTGGATTTACGCTAGTCTAAATACAGATTTTTATCATCAGTGCTGTTTCCTGTGACGCGATAAAATGGCAGTGGTTACCTGTCGTTGGTTTTTTAGGGCGCTTGCGCCCGTTAACCAATGTCAGGGTACCAGTCTAATAGATCTTACTCCGCACAGGGCACGTTAGCACTGGTTCTCTGCCCTTGATTCCAGTCGCTGCCTCTAGGTTTTTTAGGGCGCTTGCGCCCGTTAACCAATGTCAGGGTACCAGTCTAAGGGCACGTTTGTTTTCTCTCTTTGTTTTAATTGTTTATTTTCTCATTTTTTTGTAATCTCTGTTGATTCAAAGTAAAAACAACATGTATGTGTGAGATTTTATGTTATTGGCTGTTTAAAATTAACAATGGATATCGCCAACTTGTCAATGTACATTAGCACTATTTTTAATAACGTGTTAAGAATCAATATTGTTGAGTCCTTTGCCGCCGCAGTTTAGATAAGAAAGAATTGCCAGGTGATCGCAATGAGGCTGCATCGAAAACGATGCGCCTCAAAAATGTTGTTTACATATGTAACTAAATACCCCTTCTTTAGTGAGAGAGGCACCTATTTTAGCAAAAATATTTCTGATTGGCAATTCTGGAAAGAAAAACATTATTTTTTTTTAAGTTGTATTGATATGTGATATCAATATTCTAAATTTAAAAAAGATCATTTCATAATCATTTAATTTCACGACAAAATGTCGTGAATTTAAAGCTTTGAAAATTGTCGCCACGCGCTAAATCCCCCATGGGAATTTTCAAAAGTTGGCATGTATGTTTATATTTAATAATTACTCTCTAGTTTGAACTCGCCTGAAGAGAATTTTCAGCAATCTAACAAATAATTTTAATCAAGCAAGTTTATCATTTGTAGAGACGACTATAGAGGGTTGGGAGATGGATAAAATACACAGATTAGTTAAATAATGTGCCTAGAATTAAGGAGTGAAAGGTAGTTAATTGACCGATGTTGGAAAGTGGAGAAATTCTCCCCAAAAGTGCGCAAAAAATATTGCGCCCTAATTTGCACCTTTTTTGTTTTACTGGATCTGTAGTGTTATGGTCAAATACTAAATATATAAAACCATAACGCTACAGATCTGCAGCTACAAAATAGGCAAACCTTGTATGCTCCACATTTCTAAATGATGTTACATGCAATGCCCCAGCAAAAACATTTATTTAAGCATTGAATTTTTATTTTTGGGTGTCAGTCTAATAAAAGCACCTTGCATAGCAGACAAACTGAATACAATGTGTTAGTCCTCCTTCCACTCTTTTTTGGCAAAGATAGGCATTACATGTATTTAGGCATTGAAAAATGGAGTTTACCCCCTTTTTTGTTGGTTTATAGCCCCCCCCCCCTTTCAATTTGCTTTTGATGCCTGTGAAGTAAATGTTTACAAAATGCTTACACAAGATGCAATTGTCCTTGATTAATTGAAAATAACCTGAATATTGTGAGTTTTTCTTGATATGATGAACAAACTCAACAAGTTTTATCTTTCCAATGAAAGCTTTTTTCCCATTGCAAAAACCTAATTTTTTCCAAGTTTGTGTACATTATTAGTCCCCTTACTGGTGAAACCAGAGGGAATTATAAGTTTCCTCTGAGACTGTCTGTTTGTCTGTCCATTTGTCCCTCTGTCCCACTTGGCTTTCCACACCTTTTTTCTAAACCCCTGCAAATATCAAGCTGATTTTTTGGTATGTGAGTGTATCTTGCTGAATTACAGATCAAGTTTACATTTTGTTCCACGTCACTGATTTTTCGAGGTGATGTAAGTCAGCCTCGATAGCTGCTCTATAGCTTAATGGCGGACCCCTGTGATCACTACTATTTGCATTTTCTTATTGATCTTCACTCTTTGGGACAGATCAGTAATCTTGTTGTTAAAAATATGATACCTTAGAAGGCAAGGATCAAATTAGAGATAGGTTGCTAATATGTAAACAATAGCATTTGCAAGATTGATTGGAAATATTTTAAAAAACATTAATTTTTATCAGTTCTCTAAGAAATATAGTTCTCCGATTATACATGTATTAAAATCAGAAATTCTGTCACAAAACAAGATCTACAATGTATTCAATTTAATTTCCAAGCAGTAAGAAGTGTTTTTATGGATTTACAAATACTAAATACAAGTTCCTGAGTGGGAATAAGATATGAAGTATCCCTATACTCTGAACTATTTTAGCGAGGGTAAAATGTAAACAACTGGCTGCAGCAGGGATCGTGACCTACATGTATGTGTATTGAACGTCGATCGCAGGCAAGGGAGAGAACAGAACATTGCATTGTAAAGCGCTTTGAGTAGCATTTATGCTAGAAAAGCGCTATATAAATACAATCATTATTATTATAACAGTATACACTGAAACAAAACAGAAGGAAGCGTTCTGCTTGAATTGAAACATGCAATTAAATAAATTTGGGGTTAACATAGAGGCGTCTGAGGCGCAATAGTCCCTACTGAGCTCCAAAATTCACCGTAAATTATTACAAAAGTGAAGTTATTTCTACCCTTCTGTTTTTGTAATTCATTAAAAAAAATCTATTTAGAACGTAAAAATATCGTCCCGATCTTATAAATCTGTTTGGTGCTATCACTGTTGAAAAAGGTGAATAACAGCGGGGCACTTGTACCTATTTCGCTGCATGCTAATGACCACTTCATCGAATACTCGGTCTGAACTCCTCTACAATTTAGGATTCCGCATATGAAAAATTACATTGTTACAAGTTATACACAATAAGACGCAACGTTAACACAGCTAAACATCTATCGATGTCATACCGAAGGTAGATCATTTTTTTGTTAATATGTAAATTTCAGAGATTTTAATCTAGTTTACATAATAATTTATACTCGCAATAAAGTAATTAATATGTGGTTTCTAATATTCATAATTTTAAGAATTCACAAAAAAGAAAGTAATTATAAGGAATTTGAAAATGAACTTTGAAGAGGATGTAAAAACTTTAGATTGATAATAGCGAATAATTTGTTTTCAAGCTGTAGACATTTATATGCCTTGTAACTGAAAAATTTGAAATAATATATTTTTTAACTATACCTTACGCTATGTATTTTAATTTGATAGTAATAATTTAAATCTTAAAGCTAATAATATAGATTTTGATTTGATGGGCGAATTCAATCACTAAAGTAAAATCTCTAGTCCCCTAATCTTCTATTTTGGAAGTCAAATTTTAAAATGCAGAATTTATACCTTTCTTTAAAATATCAAACTGGGCCTGCTCTTGGCAAAAAAAAACTAAATAGAGGGTTTTTGATTGTATTAAATGCTAGCTGCATCAATGATAAATGTTGTCTCATTGCTCCGGGGCACTTTTGATCTAATTTCACTTTTACCTATAACGAATTAATAGTACATGTATTTGTAGAAAAGTGAGACTGAGATCAAGAGTGAGCTCATCTAAGTTTTATGGCCCCAGAGCCTGCATGCTGCAATTTCAAAAATATATGACACGTACAAAGTTCAGGAAAAGTTTAACTAGGGGGAATTCTTTAATAAGATGGCATATTGTAGAGGACCCTGGTGACAGAGTTACGATACATTGGACAAAATGATACTGGCAGGATACTCATTCTATTTAGTGTTTTATATAAGCCCAGTGTCTGCACTTTTTTGTTGCTAACATTAAATATAATGTTCATCCTTATTACTGTGTAACTAGCTGCAAATCTGTAGCTCTTCGAAAAAAATATTTTGACAGACCGGAGAGCTACAGTGCCATCCACTGAAAAAAAATGTATATTTATTGCGCACAAAAAGTTGTGCTTAGTTTTAGACTTATAGTTCTTCCAAAAAAAGAAACACTTTTAAAAAATCCTTACTCCTCTATGAAGTACTCTTTTAGTTGACATCAGCTCAAAGTGCGTTGGACTGAATTTATCGTGCAAACCAAAATGGCAGTGTAAATAGACGAAAATTTTGATGATCTCAATTTCAGAACCAGTAGGGCCATTAAAAACAATTATAAGGAACTTTTTGTTGGGGAAACAGTGAAAGAATATGTTAGGAACACATGGTTAGTAATATTTTGAAATGTCAGACAGTTTAAAAACATGGAGAAATAAATCGAAAAACAGCGCACTTCTTTGAGCGCAATAAATAAATAGTTTTTTCAATGGATGGCACTGTACCTCTCCGGTCTGTGATTTTTTTTCGGAGAGCTACAGATCTGCATCTACTGTGTAACAAGAAACAAATCAAAAATCTAATTTAAAGAGAAATGCGAGGTATTTTCCTCTTATGGTGACGGGTACTTATAGTTCAGTTTTTATACATCATTCAAATAAGTTACAAAATACATTGTCATGCTGCTCACTTTTTTCTTTCCAGTGATTTTCATTGGGGTTTCTCCTAGATTAAAATTTTTGTATATGCCAGTTACTTGGGGGTGAATTTCACATTTTACTGGAAGACGTCACCTCGATTCAGTACTTTCAGTACTTTAATTCATTTTTTATAGTTGGGACTGCTATCAGAATCATGATGCACTAAATTAATATTCTAAATGAGCTTGTATTCTAAGGAGAAAAGGGGAACCCAGTAGGGTACATGTATCGCCTATGTAATACTCTCAGAATGCTTGTTGCGTACATTAAGAAATATGGAAACCTATCAAATTACTTTACTTATCATGGTAACCAACCAAATGCTCAAGAAGAGTCCTCTACCATGTTTGGGAACCTAAAAAAGACTCTCTGTGTTGGAGTGATGAAACATATAGCAGTTATTAGAGAAACTGTACTTTGCCCAGCTTTTAAGCTGATTTAAATTTACCTGTTAGCTGTGCTTGTAACTTTCCTACTTCTGTCAGAGGTGGGTCATTTATGTATTCCAGGTTATTAGACCTTGTTAACATCTTCTTTGGCAAATTCAAGTTAATTCTGGAATATCTACCTGCAGAATTAGATTTTATACATGATTTTTTTAATGTTTGATTCCCTATGCAATTTGTACATATAATTTATTGTATGGTAAGACAAGAGGCCCATGGGCCACATCGCTCACCTGAGAAGCTTTGACCATTCTGTTCTTTACCAGATTTCTCCCTTGTAATACATAATGCATCCCCACCCTATCCCACTAATCATAATTTAGACATTTTGAAATCTACACTACCCCACGATCCTTCCATGTGCACATAAGTTTCAGCTTTTCTGGCCCAGTGGTTCTTGAGAAGAAGATTTTCAAAGATTTTTCCTATATATTTCTATGTAAAACTTTGATTCCCCATTGTGGTCCTGCCCTTCCCCTGGGGGTCATGATTTTTACAATTTAGAATCTACACTACCCCAGGATGCTTCCACATAAGTTTCAGCTTTTCTGGCCCAGTGGTTCTTGAGAAGAAGATTTTCAAAGATTTTTCCTATATATTTCTATGTAAAACTTTGATTCCCCATTGTGGCCCCGCCCTTCCCCCTGGGGTCATGATTTTTACAATTTAGAATCTACACTACCCCAGGATGCTTCCACATAAGTTTCAGCTTTTCTGACCCAGTGGTTCTTGAGAAGAAGATTTTCAAAGATTTTTCCTATATATTTCTATGTAAAAATTTGATTCTCCATTGTGGCCCCGCCCAACCCCTGGGGGTCATGATTTGAACAATTTAGTATCTACACTACCCCAGGATGCTTCCACATAAGTTTCAGCTTTTCTGGCCCAGTGGTTCTTGAGAAGAAGATTTTCAAAAATTTTTCCTATATATTTCTATGTAAAACTTTGATTCTCCATTGTGGCCCCGCCCTTCCCCCGGGGGTCATGATTTTTACAATTTAGAATCTACACTACCCCAGGATGCTTCCACATAAGTTTCAGCTTTTCTGACCCAGTGGTTCTTGAGAAGAAGATTTTCAAAGATTTTTCCTATATATTTCTATTTAAAACTTTGATTCCCCATTGTGGCCCCGCCCTTCACCCGGGGGTCATGATTTTTACAATTTAGAATCTACACTACCCCAGGATGCTTCCACATAAGTTTCAGCTTTTCTGGCCCAGTGGTTTTTGAGAAGAAGATTTTTTAATGACCCCACCCTATTTTTGTCTTTTCTTGATTATCTCCCCTTGTGAGGGAACTTGGCCCTTTGTTTTAACAATTTAAATTCCCCTTCACCCAAGGATGCTTTGTACCAAGTTTGGTCAAAATTGGCCGAGTGGTTCTTGAGAAGAAGTCGAAAAGTGAACAGTTTACAGGCGGACAGCTAAACGGACGGACGACGGACAAAATGTGATCAGAAAAGCTCACTTGAGCCTTCGGCTCAGGTGAGCTACTAAAAACCTTAATATTTTTAATTACTTTGCTCTTGTAGTAAAGTGCTTATATTACATGATAATATAATGTAGATCACTAAATTTTTAGCGACACCTTATTTTCGCGAGATAGTCATTGACTCTTGATTAGCGAGACAAAATTTTCGCGAATTGTGGTTATTGCTCTATATAATCTTAAGAAATACTTTTATAGTTTATACGCAAGAATTAAATTTTTGCGAGCACACGACCTCGCGTAATTACGCGAAAATAAAGTTCTCGTGAATAAAAAGTGATTTACAGTATATAAAGTATGACCAAGACCAAAACTTTGCACTTTTGAATCCAATGTGGTATTGGGAAAAAAAAACATTTTTAAAAAACTTTAAATAAAGAAGAAAAGAATGCAACAAAGGAAAATACTTATGAAGAACATCTTACCATCATCATCAAAGCACATGTCGTACCACCCTTTACCCATGGCAAAGTCCGTCCTCTCGCCATGGCGACATATAATCAATCTTCTCTGTTCCCTCTTCTCCACTGAAGGCATGCGCTGCTTTTTCTCCTTAATGAAGTTTTTGTTGACCTAAATTCACAAACTCGCTACCTAAATTATGTTGCATTATCAAGATTTTTTTGTCTTTTAACTAAAAAAAAGAAAAGAGAGGTGAGATTGGCTGTATTTTACCTTGGCATAATCCTTATCATCGTGCCAGATTGCATCATAATCTTCCTCTACAATGATTCCATTGGTCACAGCTACTGACTTGGGTCTTACATGCAGTGGTAGAGATCTAGGGATAGTATACACAATATTCTACATGTCCATGAAATTTATTTAAACAATATCAGAATTCAAATTTTTTCCTTTTTCTATGTAGACCTTAGTACAAGACAGTTTCTGAGCACATTATGTCTCCCATGATGTTCCCAATACTGACCTATGAAGCATCCAGGTCCATGTCTCGGCTGTTTTTTGTGTGTAGACTCCCGGGAACATTCCCAGAATCCCGGTCAGCCATGAAATCCCAGGATACCAGCCATCCTTGGTTTTAGTCAGTTCTTTTGGGTCCAGGAAAATGAAATCTCCATCAATGAGTTCCAGCTCATCCCCAACTTGTGGTGTGTACGCCTTCACCACTCGACGGATCTGGAAACATCATTTAAATGAATTTTCTAATAGAAAATTCAAAATGGTAGAGACAGAGGTTAAAAAACCCTGCTTATAAGGAGAACCTGTAGACTTCTTTAAATACAGATAACTAAACTACATTGTTTCCACTGTGTTACAGAGAACCTGCTTAAGATAAATTTGTGCTTAAAGTGAAGTGGTTTTCATCCCCTGTATTTTCAAAGCAATGATAAACTTTTCTGATAAAAACAATTATGTTTATAATGACCTGGTGCTCTCTATAAAAAAAAAAACAACATGACATTGACCTTCATTCTTGGTAAGTTTACCTTGAACCTTGAGCACAAGATCCAATACTGACCTCCTAAGAGTTTGAAAATTGCATCATTTAGATTATATAAATACCTCACTTCTGCCTGCCCTGGGATCCCTGGAATACAGACGGAGGTCCCATCTAACGTCCACCCCCAGATCTATTTCTTTGGCATACTTCAGGAGCTTGTCATGCTGTTCTGGTGGGTACTGGTAGGCCAGGGTCAGGTGAAGCTGTTTCTTGTGGGGCTCAACTTTGACCCCTTAAAAGGAAAATGAATTTATTTTAAATTCTTTCAATGACTTCAAAAATAAATATAAAATCTATGAATGATACAATTATAATGTTAGTCTGGTAAAATGGTTTGCTTGATTTATACAAATATGAATTTTAAATTAAGTATTAATACCGGTATGTTGATATACAGTTTCATGTGCATCCTATTGAGATAACAAGGTCTAACTGTATATCTTGAGAATGTGTATCTTTTCAAAGTGAAAACACTTCTTCTGTCTGTTTACGTAATTTTCAGCAGTCAGTATTTAAGCATCTTATATAATTTAAGGGTACCTAATTTTAGTACATCAAAGATTACTCCGAGTAATTCATTTCTCTCAACCAAGCTATGATTACTAACAAGGGAAACATCTGTCTTTACCAATTATAGACAATTTTTATAACAAATTGTCTACAGTACTACCACTCTTTTGCACATATTCCAGGAAGCACTTTTTTTATCACTCTGCATTCAAGTTGAAAGGAATATAAAAAGTGTGTTTGTGTGTGGGTGGGTGAGTAAGTGAGTGAATGCATAAAGGAAGTTTCACAAGCCATAATGTGTTCTTTGAGAGAAGATGCTATGCCTTTAATCTTCATTTATGTTTAGAACATATACAAAAAATCTCACTGCAAAAGCAATTTTTTGTACCAATTTTTCACATACATGTATTTACATAAAAATTCATAAAAGTGCAACTTGTCATTTTCCCACCTTCTAACTGGAAATGTTTTATTTTTTATCATTAGTTTTTCCTGTGTAATATGGTACCAGCTATTAACTCAGCATACATGAACTTTTACAAAAATACTACACGTATTTACTGTATATAACCACTTGAATCATCTTAAAAATGTTTATTAATTTTATAATGTGGTGTTCCTGCTTGTTTGAGCTAGTGTGTGAGGTATTTCAGTTATAAACAGAAATTCATGTACATGGAATGACTCGTCAAATATAAACTGTCCTGGACTCAGATTCAAACCTGTTTTAGGCGATCTATGAATGGAGGTTCTAAAATTGTCACATGAAAAGAAGAGCTGAAAGTCACCAATTTTTAGGTTATTGACGTAAATGTATATTGAGCGATCCCAATGGTTCTGGGAAAAAAGTATCCACCTATATTCCGTAAATTACGGTAATCAAGGATTGAAACTGAGGGACGGTCACATGTTGTAAGACAGGAAGATGCCTAATTCAAGTATATGAGTTAATAAAAAAATCTTTTAAATGTAAAATTCCCATGTGACAGGAAGTCATAAAATACAGGTGATCCCTATGACAGGTTTGACTGTATTTTTTAATTAAATGTAGCCATGCATGTTTACTACATTAATGTATTACCTCCTTTGGCTAATTCTTTGCTGAACATTGAGACACATTCTTGTAAGTATTCATACATAGTATCCTTCACAAATAATCCAATGAAATTCATCTGACTAAAGAAATCCAGCTTCAGAGTATCAGGGGCCCGTCTGAGTTTGTTCTCTAGCTTTACAAAGCTCTCACTCAAAAATCCTACATCTTTGTCATCAACCTAAAACAAAATTATCTGAGACTCAGTCTTAATTTGCTACAAACACATATTCTTTTAAAAAAATATATTAATTGTGTGAACTTAGCAATAATTTCAACAAATCACTTCACAGACATTTTTTACATTCAGAAAATTCTCTTTTACATTCAAAGACAGCAAAGTTGTCTTTTTCAAGACCAAAGAAAATAGTTAAATCCCAAAATGCCAAATTTGCCAAAAAAGAACCCTGTCTGTTAAACAAATATTTTTCTACATTGTTCTTTACATCATTGGCCTGTAAAGTGTGACTGAGCTCACTGTAAAGAATGGACACATGGTGATGTGAGGGAAGTAGGAATGAGCCCCGTTCCATCCACAATGGGTGAGGCTCTTCTCCCAGAATTTGTTGAGTTCGTCCTGCATTTTACCGTTAGGACACAGATAGAGGACATATTCCCTGGGGGTGCCATCATCCAGGGTAGGGTCATCTACATGTGACAAGAGCCTGCAAAAAAAGTTCAAAATACAGTAAAGCCTCTCTCTAATCCCACTTGCAAGGAGATACCATTGGAGGGGGGTGTACACAGGGTATCAGATTACACAGTGTGAAAATATAAATGGACAGTAAAATGGGAATCAAAATGAAGGTCAGAGTTCACAGTGAAACAGATTGTACAGAAGTCAGATAAGACAGTTTACACTGTACATGTAATCATTTTCAGGCACTTCCATGCTAAGTAAAGAATATGCTGAAAACCTACATCTATATTGTTGTAAAATTCATGTATTAATTATTAAAACTTGCAGATTTTCAAACCAATAATAAGGTAATGTAATCTCCTGGAACAGATTTTACATTTACGTCTATATTAACAAAATGTGCAAGTTATCTGATATTCAACAAATCAAACAGCATCAATTTTGGACATCTTGAAAAGTTCATCCATGTGTGTAAATAGTAAAAGGCTTACATGTACTGAGAATTTCTCCTTCTGTTACTTCTAACATTCTTACAACCAAGATTCATTATATCCATGCAAGAAATTCTGCACATACATGTTATCATACATGTTGTATCTCTTTAAGGAAGCATCTTGTGTTCAAGATAAAAACTTGAATGTACTTATATGTTCACAAGCTCTTTTAACAGTATGTTCATGACACAGATAATATTTGGTGCATTTTATACATTATGTATACAAGTGAATAATGTCAATGTTGATTAATGCATATATGGTAAATTAATTTCATTTTTTTTTCTCTAAATTAAATCACATTTCATACTAATCTAAATGTAGGGTTTCTATAATGAATTTGATTTGAGGAACATGGATTTTTTTCTCTTAAACCTATAATTATTTAATATTTACAAATAAGTCCTTAGCATAAAAAGTCATGCAATCTTCAAATTCAATGTGACATTCAAAGACTGAAATAACTGTTAATTTTATACCATATTACTCCTTTTTTTATACCTATAAAATTCAGGGTTTAATGTCCTTGTATACATGTACTCAGATAATATTAATTTATTTTCAACAGGTTTTACATTGAGATGTCATATAATCTTTTGTAATTAGTTAAGTTACATAATAATATTCTTTAAAGCCAATTAATTTACCATAAAAGCAAATTTCATCATATGAATGGTAATCTTATAACATTTTGCAAAAAGAAAAAAAAAACACTTCCTTCCCCTTATAAATTCTAACAATTGATTCATGACAAAATCATGAGAGAAAAAAAATCTGGCTAGAATTTTTACATCTTTTTAAAGATATAAGTAATTTAATGCTTTCATGCAGTCCATAATTATCCTGAATAATTGATACTTATATATACCCAGTAATTATATAATCTTTGCATTATTGCAATACCTGAATTCTCTCCCTCAATATATCTTTTTTTAATATCAGTTAAATGGGCAGATTAGACCAACATGTGACCAACATGTGACTTTTGAAGGTCAATACATATGTATATCTCTAAGACTTATGAAGATCTCGAGGTGACCATGAGTTATATGCAGGTCAATATAATGATATGACAAACTCATCCTGGGTCTTGTGCAGGTCATTACTTCAAAGTCATGAAATGGTTAAAAAAAAACTTTAAAATCTCCCATCCAATATTTTTGAAATGTGATCTTACAAATGTAAATGCCATAGGGTTTCTCCCCTTTAAGTGAAAGTCTCTGGAACCCTTAATTTTTTTTAACACAAACATTGAAGATTCTCCTTGGTGCATATATTTTCCCTTTTCATCCTAGTTTTATTGATATAGATCTCATAAGTCTACTAAGAAGTGCAAAAAAATACCTAAATGTGGGACTCTGAGACATTCAGTCAAAAGGAAAAACTACATGTATATAGCCCTAGCTATCACCTTCACTCTTTAATACTAACACGAAAATAATGTACACTGTAATTGCAAAGTCATGGTGTACCATAGTAATATGTATGATTCTTCTAATATTTCCTCCATAAAAGATAGGTATGACAACGTATCTCTGTACAATACGTTAGATATTCATTGAATTCTCAACACTACAAATTTCGTGCTCAGTGGATATGCTTTTCTGGGAAGTCAATGAATACATATCTTTATACAGGTGACAATAGAGGTATTCTATCTCTATTCATAGACAATAGACAGAACAAGGATGTATTATACTGACATTTCAGATATCAGAGGTTTTTGAGAGATGCTTAACTTTTAATGATATTCTTTTTTTCATTAGTCAAATATCTGTAAAGAAAAATTATGCAAGGGACCAAAGCTAGGCTAGTAATCTATCTTACTCCTAAACAAAGGAATATCTTAGTCCTCTTGTGACCTAATAAAAAAAAAATCTTAAAACAACTTCACAACAAGATGCTTAAATTCATTAGTATAAATTTTTTCTCTTCAAATATGAGGTCCATGGGCCAAAAAAATATATATATATAGATATCACCTCTTGGCACACCTCGGCCAATTCATCTGGCAAAGGAATGAGCAAAGGTTTGTCGAATGAGATTATTTAGCACATGTATGCTGATGATGCAGTGTGGTCAGTTAAAATCATTTGTGTTTTAATTGGATTATATGGATTATATTTCATGAATTCGTTGTCACGACCTATGACATTCGGTAAGTACAAGATTTAGCATAGATTGCATAAAAATAAATAAATGCAAATGGTTAGGTTGAAGTTCAAAAAGGGTCAACATGGTCAAAGATCATCGCATGCCACAGTCGACAAATTTCACATTGTCAAGTTATCTCCCGTTGCGGACATTCAGTATATAACAGACGCAGATCCAGAATTTTTTTTTTTTCAGAAAGGGGGGGGGGGGGTGTCACACCTCAGTCAAAAAAATCAGCCCAAGATTTCCTGAGATGGAAATAAAAAATAATAATAAAAACAATGATGGTGGAGTCCCTGTTTTCTAAGGGGGAGGATGTCCAAAGTCATTTTACTACAGTACATATATCATCTTATTTAAATAACTGCTAATTCCAGGGGGGGGGGTCTTATCTCCCTAGCCACTGACTCCCTGTACCTGAAATGACAATTGATCTTATGACTCCATAATAGTAGAAAATTTTTTCAATTGACTATTTATACATATTTTGTTTCCTATGTTTATGTATTTTCTGTCCACGGAAACTTTAACCTTGCCCATATTTTTTAAGTGGATTGGGCTATACACATGGCTTGAATATTTCATAGGTAAATTTCTTTTGGGAAAACCTTTTAATGGGTACCACCAATTTTGACCTCTTGATCTCTTGACCTTGGATTTTGACCCAATTTTACAAGAAAAATACCTTGAACTTGGCGTAAGTTTTGAACAGGTGGTGCTAGGACTTTCATGCTCTTACATGTGTAATCATTGTGAACTTTCAACAGGTATAATTATTTTTGACCTAGACCTTAGAGTTGAATCCAATTTAACTTTAACCTTGGCAATAACTTTTGAACAGGTGAGGAAGTTCTAGGGATTTCTCCCTTTTTCACATGTGTATTCCTTGTGACAAGACTTTCCCTTTGATACCAACAATTTAGACCCTTTGACCTTGACCTTGGAGTTTGACTTACATTTGAGAAACTTCAACCTTTGCCAAAAGCTGCCATAACAGTTGCTGTCACAACAAACAAACAAATTATTAAAAAAAACACAGAATACATGTACATATTTTATATTCAACAGATATACATCTGGTCATATCTCTAGTTCTCCCTTGAATGAGACATGGTGATATAAATTTTTAAAAAATAATTATAAGAGTTGAAAAGGTTGTGCATATTGAAATATACTAAGCTCTGCGTAGATTAGATATACCAGTTTAGCTTTATTTTGCTACCCAAAGCACCTTGATTAACTATTTATAAGCATACTGTTTTCTGAAATGTACTGATTTCTGTTGTCCATCTGTTTATCTGCAAACTTTTCACATTAACTTCTTAAGAACCACTAGGCTAATTTCAACCAATTTACATTTAAATATGCAGGGTACTTTTTAACCGCCCGGATCGATAGATCCCGGGTGTATATTGTTTTTGTCCTGTCTGTTTGTCTGTTTGTCTGTTTATATCTGTCTGTTTGTCAACTTTAACCTTGGTCATAACTTTTGAACAATAAGGGATAGAGACTTCATATTTGGTAAGCATACTCCACTAATAAAAACCTTTCAAATGACTTCAAGGTCAATGACCTTGTGACCTTGACTAAGACTTATATGCTAAAAATAGCTTTTCCCACTGTTTGTCATAACTTTTGAACCATAGGAGATAGGGACTTCATATTTGGTATGCATACTCCACTAATAAAGTCCTTTCAAATGACATCAAGGTCAATGATCTTGTGACCTTGACTGTGACCTATATGCTAAAAATAGCTTTTTACACTTTTTGCCATAACTTTTGAACCATCAGAGATGAGGACTTCATATTTGGTATGCATACTCCACCGATTAAGTTCTTTTAAATGACACCATGGTCAATGACTTTGTGACCTTGACTGTGACCTATATTCTAAAAATAGCTTTTTCCACTTTGTCATAACTTTTGAACCATAGGAGATAGGGACTTCATATTTGGTATGCATACTCCACCGATAAAGTCCTTTCAAACGACGGCAAGGTCAATGATCTTGTGACCTTGACTGTGACGGATATGCTAAAAATAGCTCTTTACACTTTTTGCCACAACTTTTGAACCATGGGAGATAGGGACTTCATATTTAGTACGCATACTCCACTGATTAAGTTCTTTCGAATGACACCATGGTCAATGACCTTGTGACCTTGACTGTGATCAATATGCTAAAAGAAGATTTTTTTAACTTTGTTGCCGCCGGGCGCGTAGTGTTTCACAAACACATCTTGTTCCAACATAAATCTTCTTCTCAAGAACAGCAAAGACATTTATTGTCCCCATTTTTGCTAAAGGTAGGGTACATTAAATCTCATTTGTTTGTCAATCTGCCTATCTGTCACAATAAATTTAACCTTGGTCATCATGGTCGTATATTTTGAATGAGAAGAGATAGGACTTCTATATTAAATATGTGTATTAGTATTAAATGGGACAATACCATTCTACATACAATATGATTTTCATTACCCATGATCTTGAAGTTTGACCTAATTTCCTTAAAAAAATTAATTGCTTTGAATTGATCATTTTGAAAGATAAATGAAAGGGCTTTCATATTACCTGTGATAAGACCTTCCAAAATGTATCATGACTTTTTGACTCTGTGACCTTGACCTTGAAGTTTAACTTAGTTTTCATTAATGTTGTATTTCCTTTTCATTGAGAAGAGATTTGACTTTCACATTTCAAGTGAACATTACCCATAACAAGAGGCTCCCAACATGCTATGATTTTTTACCCCTTGACCTTGATGTTTTAACAAAATTTCAAAAGAGTGAACTCTCCCAAAAGATGATAAGACCACTGTTTAAAACAAAAAAGGAGTTTAGGGAAGACTGGGCTTTTTCCATAAAAAACGTCATTTTTCAACCCTCACTTGACCCCCCGGGCAAAATCAAAATTCCGAAACCTAACTGCACATCTACATGACCCAACCAACCATCTCCCAAAGATGATTAGGATGCTGAATAAAATGTAAGAGGAGTTCAGGGAAGATGGGGCTTTTTCCATAAAAAACATCATTTTTCACCCTATTTTACCCCCCAGGGCAAAATCAAAATTCCAAAACCTTACTGCACATCTACATGACCCCACCAACACTCTCCCAAAAGCTGGTTAGGCTACTGAGTAAAATGTAGAAGGAGTTCAGGGAAGACGGGGCTTTTTGGACAAAAAATGTCATTTTTCACCCCCATTTGACCCCCCCGGGGGAAAATGAAATTCCAAAACCTTACTGCACATCTACATGACCCCACCAACCATCTCCCAAAAGCTGGTTAAGCTACTGAGTAAAATGTAAGAGGAGTTCAGGGAAGACGGAGCTTTTTGCTTAAAAAACGTCGTTTTTCCACCCCCATTTGACCCCCTGGGGCAAAATCAAAATTCCGAAAGCTTACTGCACATCTACATGACCCCACCAACCATCTCCCAAAAGATGATTAGGCTACTGAGTAAAATGTAAGAGGAGTTCAGGGAAGACGGAGCTTTTTGCTTAAAAAACGTCATTTTTCGACCCCCATTTGACCCCCTGGGGCAAAATCAAAATTCCGAAAGCTTACTGCACATCTACATGACCCCACCAACCATCTCCCAAAAGCTGGTTAGGCTACTGAAAAAAATGTAGAAGGAGTTCAGGGAAGACGGGGCTTTTTGGACAAAAAAAGTCATTTTTCACCCCCATTTGACCCCCTGGGGCAAAATCAAAATTCCGAAAGCTTACTGCACATCTACATGACCCCACCAACCATCTCCCAAAAGCTGGTTAGGCTACTGAGTAAAATGTAGAAGGAGTTCAGGGAAGACGGGGCTTTTTGGACAAAAAACGTCATTTTTCGACCCCCATTTGACCCCCCGGGGGAAAATCGAAATTCCAAAACCTTACTGCACATCTACATGACCCCACCAACCATCTACCAAAAGCTGGTTAGGCTACTGAGTAAAATGTAAGAGGAGTTCAGGGAAGACGGAGCTTTTTGCTAAAAAACGTCATTTTTCACCCCATTGACCCCCTGGGGCAAAAAACAAAAATTTCCCAAAGCTTACTGCACATCTACATGACCCCACAAACCATCTCCCCCAAAAGATGATTAAGCTACTGTGTAAAATGTAGGAGGAGTTCAGGGAAGAAAAGTGTGACAGACGGACGGACGGACGGACGGACATGAGTAACAACAATATACCCGAACTTTCTTTAGAAAGTGCGGGTATAATCAAGAAACTTTGACCTTGATTTACATTAAATAATTAATATTGTTTATTGTGAAACAATAAGTCTGACCTTGGTCTTTTTATATTGAAACTACCGTCTCTAGTGTCCAAGTTTTTGGTTTTCCTAACAAACAGATACACAGGCATGTTATAATATAATCAATTATTTTTCTTTTGTATGATTTTCATACAGGTATAAAAGGACAAGCCAGTACTAAATAGTAAAACCCCCACTCTGATTGACTCTCATGAATCAATCTCACAATAACATGGGATGCCTAAACAAAGAGTGTACTAAAATTTCAAGAATCTGCAATGAGTGTTCGCTGAGAAAACCATGATGGAAATTTGGTACATACAGACACACAGATAAACAAAAAGTTGACGTTGTATTCATACAAAAATAAATGTCACTTTTTGCCATGCAAAACGTGTGTTAAAAGCCCCAATCATCTACTATGAGTAGTTGCCGGAAATATAGGAAGAACATTTGTTACAGACAGACACAC
>NW_026936166.1:0-69512 GCF_032062105.1 Saccostrea cuccullata | reverse complement strand
AAGAAAAATCATGGTTACAATTTGAGTTATGAGATATGCAAATTTTTATTGGTTTCAGGATCGAACATTTACCTTGCATAATGATATCGATATTCGTGATATCAAATTCACAACTTTCATTGCTCAGCGCAAAATTCAAGATGTCATCATAGCAATATAAACTATAATATAAAGGAAAACGTAAACTTTGAGTGAGCATATGTGCTAAAAAAAAATGTTACATTCATATTTGTTTTTATATCTCTTGTAATGTTATAATGAAATTTCAACACAATCAAGTTTACCCTTTATTTCTATGCATCATTGCTGAAATCGTTGATGCTAAAATAAAATCTGAAAGATACAACAGAGTTATTAGTAATTCTATAACGTGCATATTATTGAATTCGTAATTATATATAAACAATATTTCCTATTCCAAAGAATGTGAATGTACTTTGTTTTTACACAGGGTCAGATATTTCATTCATTCAGCAATTCAGAAAACACGAGGATCTCTTAAATTGACACTCCATAATTAATTTTAATAACGCTGTGGGAAAAAATCCATAAAATATTGTGAGCGTCTATGATACTTAATCCAGATTTCATTTTAAATAAAATTGAAAGTAGTTTTTTTTTCTAAATCTGAGTTTATATGCTTTATTGTTTGGAAAGATAGATGATTCATTTTACCTCTGTGGCACCTGATCCAACCTGTGGTGTTTTAGAGGTCCGTTTTACTCTGCTCCTGTTTTGTATTATTTTGTAGACTTTTGATCTGGAATACTGTTCGTTATCTCCATAGGTTTCATATGGCAGATTTCAATTAAATCTTAGAATATTGCTATTTATTAAACCATTTTCTCCCATGCATGGTATATGGACGTCTACTTTATATGAATGTTTGAAATTTTACAAAAAATTATTCCTTGTTTTGGGTGCAAGTCTGGTGTAAATATCGGGAAAATCTTATCGGGTTATCATTGACGACTAATACTGTAACTGTTTTATCAGTACAAAACATAAATCCGAAACCAGTTTTTAATTAAGACAGTTTATTATTCATTAATTATTATACATTAATGATAAACATTATTTTCACTAGATAAGTATATAAAAACTTTTATAAAGCAAACTTAATAAAAAAAATACTGACATCAATTGTCGATCAAAACTCGGAAAAAACAAAATATTGATACTCAGTGTACCGAATTAAAAAAAGAAAAAAAAATATTTTCATACAAATATAATTGTACTTACAGAGGAAAAAACTGAACTTGAATGTCATATTTGAGTCCAGCTTTAAATTCTTCTGGTTCTGAGTAAATCGATTCTCGGATTAAAAATTTAAATAATAATAATAATAAAAGGCACCTACGATAGCAATTGCAGTGCTAAACATATATTTCCTATGTCACGTTGCATTTCCTAATTAAATTAAAATGGGAGAGCCACGCTATGTATGTAATTTGAAGTATCCGTCTACGACCAAATTATATATAGTCAAAGGGATACGTACTATTAATATATTTGTTAAAGGAGTAAGCATTCCCTATCGCCTTCATAGAGCTCACAATGTTTCAGATAAAAGACGAAATCCGCTGACAATTCAGTGTGCAAAAATATTATCGTTCGAAAATTCTATAGCCAGTATGTGACTTTTTGTGTATTTGGAAACACGGTCGACAATAGAATGTGTGAGATGTTGACAATATCACTACTGAACGAACAAAGTGCTGAGAATCCCAAATTTTACTGATAATGTTTGATAATTACTGATACGGTGCTGTTCTTGCTGATAATTACTGATATTTGCTGTTATTATTACTGTTGTTGCTGCTAATTTTAGCTGTTGTTGATAAATACTGATAATTTTTGTCGTCTTAATTGTTGAGTCTAATAAATACAAATAGATACAATTTCTAAGGTCTTATAATAAAGTCTAGCATATTCCACGCCTGATTCAGAGGCTACAAACATACCTACAAGCTGTGCAACCTGTTTAATTGTCACTTCATTTTGACTCAAAACCATATCACAAAATTCTTTAATAGATTGAGCTTTTTCTGGTGTAATCATTGTAACAGAATCTAATAAAAATCCCAGAAAGACAACATTCTGGCTTGCATAATACTGAGTTTTATCAGGGTGAATAGTAAATCCAAGACTATCTAAGGACTTAATAGTGTCTCTTAAATTAACCTCACACTCATCTTTTGTATTGCCTATTATCCCATGTTTAACCCTTTATCCCGTTGATATAGCTCATGTGATATCGTTTTCATATCACACAGTTGTGACGTCACAATGGATTTTGCGTTAGAGTGATGAAGTAAAATGAAATGGAGTCCTATATAAAAACAGTGTCAAACATTGTTCATGGTGTTAAAAACATGGGATAAAAAGAATCTCACATGATTTGTAGTTGGATATGATTTTCTGATATCCAACTCGTTGTGTGTTTTTATCCCCTCGCCAAGGCTCGGGGATAAAATCCACACAACTCGTTGGATAAAAATCAAATTCAACTTCAAATCATGTGAGATCCTATATATATCAACACATCATCTATGTAAATAAGATTCAAATGACCAAATTTCAAAAAATACACGTGGTTGACATGTGTATACCAAAGCAAGACGGCATTTATGGAAAAAAAATGAAACTTCCAGTCTTATTTTGTTTTTTTAAACTGACTGGCCATGTATAACATGTTTTAGGAGTTGTTTAAATTGATCTCGCTGCTATCGGCACAGTACAAACCATACGCCATTTTTATGTCTACTACTATTATCAAAGAAAGACGCATATTTTATCAACTGAAAATCCCACTGCATAAGATTTATAGTGTACTGGTTGTTTAACAAATAATTATTTCTTAAGCTAAAGATATTAAACAGTTTTAGAAAGAATTGATACCTCACAATGATACAATATTTTCTTACAACAAATAAAACTTTTTAGACTATTTTAACCCCTTCCCAGCTTAAGAAAAGTGGCCACAGTAAAGATCTCAGCAACGACAGCACATCAGCAGTATTTATCAGTATTTATCAGACTCAACAGTAAAGACGACAGTAATTATCAGTATTTATCAGCAACAACTAAAATTATCAGCAACAACAGTAATAATAACAGTTAATATCAGTAATTATCAGCAAGAACAGCACTGTATCAGTAATTATCAAACATTATCAGTAAAATTTGGGATTCTCAGCACTTTTTTCGTCCATTACTGTACGTAAGCAAGATATTGATATGTTGTGTCAGTTATTAATTTATAAGAAAACTGTCTTCTTTTAAAATTAATCGTATGAAGAATATGACCCCGCTTGCGTAAACAACTGGGAGAAAAAAATTTCATATGCATATCATAGTGATATACTGTGAATCGTTTTAATTCCACGGTGTTGAAATTTCACGGTATCTCAGAATGTTTTGATTGCGATGGTCTTAATTTTACTCTGCAAGAAATTAATTCAAAGTTTCATATAAGCATTTAAACATTTTAAAAACAATAGAAACATTAACGATGAGTTTAATTTCGTTGAAAAATGATAAATCGCGAACAAAGAGAAAATAAAACCATCTTGATCATTTGCCAATCTACAGTATAACTATATAAATAAAGAGAATTGAAATGAAAAATTATCTGTAACTTAAGGTAGGACCAAATAGATAGGTCAAATTTTTCCTCAAATTCAATTTTTCTGAAACTTTGATATTTTGTTTTTGGATACAAAATCTCTCTTTCTCGTAATATGAAAGAAATTGATCCGCACATTTTTTGCCCACATAGTCTGAAATATGGCCTATCAGACCCCTGTAAGAAGATTATGAAATCAGACATTCGACTTGAGAATGAGCCTTATTTTAGGGTTTTCTATTGATCTATTGCAAATTTGTGTAATACTTTTAATAAAGATAACATTTTTTGTTACTTTAAATCAGCAAGTCACATTGATACTGGAAAATTTGGGTAAAATATTAAGTAAAATAGAACATACATTGTGTCAGAAACTGAAAATTAACATGTAAATATCCGACAGTTTAAGTTTTCTTAACAGAAAATGTATTATTCAATTTTTACAAAAAATCAATAGAATGATTAAAATGGGTCCTAGAATAAAATGTGTAAAAATAAAGAAAATTGAACCGATGGTTTCAGATATTTTTGCGATTAAAAAAAATCAATGGCAAAAAAGCTTAAAGATTCAGTAGATGACGTCACAATATTCGACCTTTGACCTCTTGATATGACCTTGACCTTGTAGTACATAAAGAATAGAGACTCCTCAAATATGTTTCCAAATATCACCCCTCTATTATTTATGGAACAAAAGTTGCACTGCATTTTATAACAGACTGTTGCTTGCTTGTTTATTGCACTTAAATAGCGTAAACAAATTCCAAAATGTAAGCCCACAAGTGAACATACACAGGTTTCTCTGATTTTTTCACAAAATATAACGCAAATATCCCAAAAACTTTTTATTTTTCTTTCAGGGATCATTCATTGTTGTCAATATAGTAATATTATTCTTTTTTCCTCCAGTACTTTTTAAGAAATGGGTTAAAATGAATCCACGGGTGTTTTGTTCTACCTAAGGGTACATAAAAAAGCAAAAATTTGATGCATGCGCAGGTAAGGTAAGGTTACAACCAAATGTTCTACTTGCCTATATGACATGACGTCATATTTAGCTATATGACGTGAAGTTTGGGATAACAATAGTTAATAATAATAACTGTAGTTATCACGGGGTTAAATACCAAACCCGTGACGTCACAGCTGTTGATCGTGCAGCAGCAGAATGAAAGTGAAATGTAATGAAATTCATGTAAACAAACACAAATAATCGGAGTTTTAAAGCATTTAGAACAAATTTCATGTGTGATTCTGGGGAATAAAGCTTATGAATAAAATATGCTAATATAATTCTACAATTTTTGTTAAATTAAAGCAGGCAGGATTTTTTTCCATCAGCCTTTTCTCTGGTTTTATAATGATGCAAACGTTAACACTATGCTGCATAGTTTTAAACATAATTTTTGTATTTATCAAAAGTTCTTATTCTATTGATTTTGGAAAATCTCTAAATTATATATATTATTTTGGAAAATGTTGCTAGAATCATATAGTTTACGGGTATTGATGCATTTTTTTTTATTTTAACAAAATGTAAAAATTATGGGAAGGTTTCGTCCGAAAGTGTTCAATACATTTAATTATTTCTATGATAGGACAGAGGATTCTGCAGCACTTTTATGGCACAGATTTTTTTTACATAACTATTATAACTAATTGAAATTAACTATCCCGGGGGGTAAACTTTTCACTTTTTCATTAAGCATATTTTCTAATTATAGATGTCACGTGGTGACGTCGTGGTGAAATACTTCCTATATATAATCCCTTTAAGTTATAAAATGCATAATGGTAGCAAAAGTTTTATCCATGACTTTTTCGATTTATAAGTGTTACATATTACAAAAAATTTGCCAATTTGGATCCGTGGGCTGTCTTAACAAACTCGCATGGATCATACATATATATTATATTTTGATTTATTTTGAATGGAAATGACAAATTATTAATTCATTAAAATATAGATATTAAATTTGATATGTTTTTTCATAGTAAGCCAACTTAAAATTTGATTTGAATCCCATTTTGAGTATAACCCGCTAAATTGTGCACAGAGAAACGTGACCTAACTGGCGCCCAAAAAAAAAACAACAGCAACGATTTGTTTCGAATATTTTATTTGAAAACCCTATGAAAATTTTTAGTGACCAAAATTGTATATTAAGCTTTTGTTATGTACGGGAGGATTGAGTACGTGGTTTTTTTGGGATATGGGGGCCCGGAAGGGTGTGAAGTGTGAATTTCCAATGAAGACAATGATTGAATTTTTGGCCGTTTTCATTTTTTTTAAATATGTAGATAAATTTATTGTTAACTATTATGAATCTTGTTATTTCTTGGTGAACAGGAGGTTTCCAAAATATCATTTGTTTTGGGTTGTACATACAGATTTAAAAACCCCGTACAACTTGAGATCAGTTGTGACTTTTTGGGGGCAGCGGTGGGACAAACTTCCTGTTACCAAGTATACCTGCATTATTTTATTTTTCTAGAAAGGAATTAGTTGAAAAAGATTTCTTTGTTTAATTTTTTTTTGGGCAGGTTTTGTCAAAATTTTTTTTTTCATATGCATATTGTCATTTTCTTATTTCAATGTTTGTTTGTTGTTGCGTTGCATTTTGTAACAATGGAGTATGTACAATTAGGAGAAAAGTTTGGTTTGCAAGGACCTTTTTGCAAGAGTTTGTTGACAGAAAAGAGAGAAATATTATGAAAGGATGGAAAAGCAGAGAGGGAAGCGAGAAAGATTGAGAGCGAAATCAATTAAAAAATTTAAAGAAAGAAACTGAATTACAAAAATTAAAAGCTCGAGAATTAGCTGTAGGTCCATTAGGTCCGCTTCTCAATGCTTGCCAAGTTGCCAAAGTTACCTTCATTTGATGAATCTTTTTATTGATTATATTTACAGAGATTCGAAAGGTTTCGGTTAATAGGGAACAGTCTTCATGACGATTAATTTTAGTGCTCTCCGAAAAAAAGTTTTTAGGTGTATTCTAGACTTCCAGTTTCAGAGGCTCTGAATAGGGTTCCTTTAAACAGGGTTGTTAAGGCGTTTTCAACTGAGGGAAGAAGGGTTTCGTGTAATTCCTTTCCGAAACCCAGAACGGGGTAAATCCTTCACAATTCTTTGCTAGGCTGAATAATTTGAAGAAATGGTTGTCTTTCGCAGATAGTCCAAAAACATATGATAGTCTTAAAGATTTGTTTTTAAAGAAACAGTTTTTAAACAGTTGTAAAAGTTTTGGGGAAATTTTACAAAAGAAAGACTCCGAAAAGCTCATGGTTATACCTCATTCACTAAAGACTTAAAGTTTTTCAGACGAAACCTTCAAGCACTTCTAGCGTTCAGATAACAGCAGTGGATCCATTCAAATGCAACGGCGTACCAAGGATCACCACAGCAAAAAGGTGAGAGAAAATGTTACATCTGTGGAAAAAGTGGATATTTGGCAAGAAAATGTTTCTCCAAGCAGAAAATTCCTCGTGCAGTAACTATTTCGCAAAATACTCAAAAGGCTGCAATGTTAAAGAGTCAACATAACTGTGAGTTATATTGCATGAAATCTAATGACAATTCTAGTTCCAACTTACAGAATTCTGCTGAAGTTAGGATGGACAACGCCATGCCGCATCAAAATCAGCCTAAATAGGATAGCATGCATTTTAAAACATAAACTTTTGCAGTGCTGTGTCACAGATGAGATTTTAAACTTGCATGTGGACACGTATTACCTGTTTTTGGGAGGGTCTGTAAGGTTTGTGAAAAGATTCCTGTTGCTATGGGTTATGTCGGTGAGAACTTTGTTAAGATATTAAAAATTCGGTTGTGGGTGTTGTCGTGAAGAGCGATTTGGTTCAGAAGATCAGCTGACGGGCAAGGAAAAATGTGTTCTGATAGACGGCACAGTTCGTACAGTGGGGAAAGCCCCCATCTATGTCACACTCCCATTTCACAGGTTATATAATGCTTTGTGTATGAAAGAACCTGTTTACGATCTTATTGTAGGTAACATGAGGGTGCAAAATAGAGGATCCTGATCCACAGTGGTGTAGAAAGGACGTAAAAAAAATGTAGTCAAGTTCTTCAAGCTGTACAGAAAAGGGAATTTAAAAAAAAAAAGAAGACAAAGGTATAAAAAAGCTAAAAGTTACAGATTAAGTGGATACTGATATGACAATTGATCAGATAAAACAACTTCAGATGGACATTTTTCCTTGAAAGTGTATATGAGCATGCAGTGACAGGCAGAAAGAAAAACAAGGATAAAAAGAGACATGGTTTAGTGTTGAAAGAGGACTGTTGTAAAGACATTATCATTCAAAAAAGGTAAGTGATGAAAAATTATAAACAACTTGTTGTTCCAGAACCTTTGCGACAGAAAGTTATGAGAATTGCGCACGACAGTATCCGAGGCGGACATCTTGGAAAAAGAAGACCTTAGACAGCATCATGTCGAATTTCTATTGGCCCTGGAGTCCGGGGTACGTGACAAGGTATTGCCAATCGGGTGAAATTTAAAAAAATTTCCCAAAGGCAAAGTGATAAAGGTTTTTGGGAGAAAATGCCACTTATTGATACACCTTTTAAAAGGGGTCCGTAGATTTTGTAGGTCCGCTTTCTCCAATTACTGACAAAGGCAATAGATATTTTTTGATTTGTAGTTTACAGTACTATATCCAGAGGCGGTTGATTGAAGAACATCATACAAAACGGTAGCAAAAGCATTGGTAGAAATATTCAGCAAGTTGGCATTCCAAAAGAGGTTCTGTCAGACATGGGTACGAATTTTACCTCCAACATCATGAAAGAGGTGGGTCATTTTTTATCAATTAAGTTTTGTAACAACTCCATACCATCCAACATGTAATGAACTAGTTGAAAAGTTCAATGGTACTTTGAAGTAATGTTAGGAAAATGAGTTCTGAACTAGCAAAAGACGGGGATAATTCCAGCATTGTTATTTGCTTATGAGAGGTTCCAAAAAAAAGCCTAAATTTTCTCCATTTGATCTTGTTTATGCACGTAATGTTGGGGACCATGGTAGTTTTGAAGGAACTGGGGAAAAAGGAGGAAAAGGACCCGGAAGTGAAAACTACTTACCAGTATGTGCTTGCCTAAAGGACATTGGCAAGAACGTGTAGTTGGCTCAGAGAGAACTTCAGAAGTCCAAAGACCATTACAAGAAACAGTATGATAAAAGGACAAAGCCAGTTTAAAGGGTTTGGGTATTTCGTTCTTTTTTGCTTCCAACAGACTATAACAAACTTTTAATGCAGTGGAAAGGACCTTTCAAAGTAGTTGATAAAAGGACAAACTGATTACCAGATAGATATGAATGGACATGTTTTTTTCATGAAATTTTTTGAAGAAATACAATGTTCGAGGGGAAAAGGGAAACAAGACTTGCCAACAACTCTAGCATCTTGTGTCATTTTGGAATCGGAGGAAACAGAGGACTTCAGTAGTGAACATTTGTTACATCTTCTTCCAATGAAGGCAACAGAATCATTCACAGATGTAAAGGTAAATCATTCACTTTCATCAGATCAGCTTGAAAACATAAATAATGTTTTACATGAATTTCAGGAAGTTTTAACAGATCTACCTGGTAGAACGAATGTTATCCAGAATGAAGTTCATCTCACTACCAAAGAACCAATCAGAAACAGACCATATCAGATACCGTATGCAGTCAGAAGTGCAGTCCGAGAAGAAATACAGCATATGATTGACATGGATATCATCGAACCATCAGAATCACCGTATGCTAGTTCGATTGTCGTGGCAAAGAAGTCCGATGGTAGCCAGAGAATATGTGTGAATTTTCGTAACTTAAACAAGGTAACGATTTTTGATCCAGAACCAATGCCAGATCCAGATGAAATCATGACTAAAATTAGTACATGTAACAGTCGTTTCTTTCTAAACTTGATTTATGTAAGGGATATTGGCAGATTCCTACGAGAGAAGATAGAGACTTAACATTATTTTTAACACCAGATGGTTTGTACAGGTTTAAAGTGATGCCCTTTTGTATGAAGAACAGTGCAGCTACTTTTAATAGACTCATGCGGGAAAATTCTAAAAGGTTTAGAGCATACTGATAGTTTCGTTGATAATATTCTCATTCATACAGAAACTTTTAGAGAACATATTACAGAACTGAGAAAAGTGCTGGAGAGACTACAGAGAGCGCAATTAACAGTAAAACCCTCAAAATGTGAGCTAGCGCAGACGAGACTCGAGTACTTGGGTCATGTTATTGGAGGAGGTACCTTACAGCCAACCAACAAGAAGCTAAGAAGCTATCCAAGAAGCACCAAGGCCAGAGACAAAGAAGCAGGTTAGATCTTTCCTTTGTTTGATTGGCTATTATAGAAAATTTGTGCCAAACTTTTCCACTATTGCTGCTCCTTTAATTGAATTAACCAAGAAGGGTTTCCAAACAAATTTGACTGGAAACAAGAACATGATAATTCGTTTAAGAGTTTAAAATCTATGTTGCTCTACAGTCCAATTCTCAGATTACCAGATTTGACGAAGCCATTCATCTTAAGAACCGATGCATCTAATCATGGAGTTGGTGCAGTGCTGATGCAGAAGCATGACGGACGCATATTCCCTGTTGCGTATGCAAGCTGGAAGCTGCTAGACAGAGAACAGAGTTATTTTGTTGTGGAAAAAAATTGTCTTGTAGTCGTATGGGCTATACAAAAAAATTAGTTCTTACTTGTATGGAAGAGCGTTTATTGTGGAGACAGATCACAGACCACTACTTCATTTACAAAAGACTAAAGCTTCAAACAGCAGATTGATGAGATGGTCTCTTTTTCTACACGCATTCAACTTTAGAACTGAAGTTATTAGAGGTGTAGATAATATTGGAGCTGATTTTCTCAGTTGTGTTGTTCCTGAGTAAGTTCGTATTCAAAAAGACTTTGTTGTGTACATAGTTTTCCATTTTGTCACAAAATTGCCTTTTGTGTCTTAAGAAGGGAGGTATTGTCACAAGTGGTATTGTATCAATGTTTTATATTAGCTTATTGTACAGGTATTGGTAAGAGTTATCTTTATTTGGGAATTAGGAGTTATCGATTATTTCATTTATGCACTATTGGTCACTGGGTTGTACTCTTTGTTGCTATTTTTATCAACGTATACTCGTCGAACCCGTTTGAGTAGTTTGGTCAGTTATTTATACTTGGTGTTGGCTAGTGTTGGTCAGATGAGGTCTGGACGCCATGGTACAGTTTACCCATGCTTAGTGATCTTGGGTGTGCCTTTTATATAACCCATGCTGTGTGAACTTGGGTGTGTTCTAGATGTTTCTCCTGCTGTGTGATCTTGGGATTCAGAGATGTTTTGTAGCGGCGTTGAAAGCGGGACCTTGGGGCCGACAGTATGATTTTAATGAGCTGTTTTACTCTGTTGCTGCCGAGTAAAATTTTCTCCGACGCTGTCACGATTCAAATTTTTTGCGTGCGACACAGTAAAAAAATTTGCCGACACATAAAGATCTGTGATAATTATTAGAAAATCCATATATCTTATAACTTATAAATTCCTATAACTGAAAGTTTAAACAAACAATTTTATCAAAAGGTAGAGCACTTATTTAAGGTTTCACTTTGCATAATCAATTATCTCCAGTGAGTTCACCCTCCTGGACTTTACCCATAAAGGTACAAAGACAAATAATTTGTTTTCACACTTCCATGTAACAGTTAATTGGTAGTTGCATTGAAAATACATCGTATTATTTTCTTTAAAAAAGATAACTAAATGTGTCTTTTCGATTGAGCCACGACTCTAGAATTATTTTGCACTGCATGTGAGTCAGCCATCGTACCGAAATAATTTAATTGATGTAAATATATTGTTTTAAATTTTCAAGGAACTCTTTAAAAATTATTTTACTATTCTGAAGCATTTTTTTTTGTCATTCAGTAATTTGATCACGAAAACTGAGAAAAATCACGGCAAAGTTACTTTCAAAAATAATAAGTAGGTCAACAGTATCGATCAGAATTTCCTCTGCTTTTCAGAACATGTTTTCACTTTTATCAATATGTACGACTATACAAATTGTGTAACGAATTTGTGATTTTTTTAAAAGTGTGTGCATAAAAAGTGAGAAAGAGAGAGAGACAGAGACAGAGAACAGAAAATATATAACAAGGTAAAAATGTTGCATGTAACACAGAATTATGAAAATGCCTTTTGACCAACATAATATAAAGACTTTAACTTTTCTATTGTCAAATTCCCTTACTTATGAAGCAATATACTAGTACCTTCATCACCTGCATACGGTGTTTATACATCTCGATTGATTCGATACGCAAGAGTATATACTCCACGTATGAACAATTTCATAAAAGAGGTACATTATTGAAAAAAACAAGTTGACGCGACAAGCATATCTGCAGTGTTTTATAAAATCACCATTTCGTAAGTTCTTTGGTCGATACGATGACCTTGTCAGCCAATACAATTTATCATTGAGTCAAATGCTTATTGGCGTTTTTGATACTAATTGTTAGTCCATTATATATACACTGAATTGACGACAGATTTTTCCGTTACTTACCGATTATGACAAGGAGTATACGGCGGGTGTGACCGGTCAGCAGGGGATGCTCATTCCTCAATGGCACCTGAGCCCACCTCTGATGTTTTCGAGGTCCCTGTTTACTCTGCTCCTATTCTATATTGTTGTATTGTTTTATGAACGTTGGGATTGAATACTGTTTGTTATCTCCATATCCTTCTTGGACACGTGCATCAACTACGAGACATAACTGAACTATGAAATAATAAAGAATATTGGTATTTCTTAGGTGAATATGTTTAGGAATTTCTAAATATCCATATGCTTCATACAATAAAGAATAGTATTCGATTTTTTCTGTTCGCGCTTTCATTAAAATGTAATCAAAGATATGGAGAGTACGAACAGAATTCAAATTCAAAAGTCCATTAAAAAATAAAAAAAGAGGAGCAAAGCAAATACGGACCTCCAAAATATCAGACGTGGGATACTGTATGGTGCCATAAACGAGTGAGCATCCCTTGCCGACCGGTCACATCCGATGTGTGCTCTTTGTAATGAGTAGAGGGTAACAGAAAAAATCCATGGACAACTCAGTGTGAAAATAAGGGCCTCACAATAGTTTGAAAAATTTTAGTCAGCAAATCACTGAATCATAATTGTTTTTGCTGCTAAGTTCATTGTGACGACCATAGAACTTATGACATGATGACTTTAAACGACGCTGCTGATATTTTCTTTTCATCAACAAGTTTGACAATAATATATCTTGTTTTCAGAAAATGTTTATACGTAGCGCATGCTCTTGGGTAATGAATCAACTGAGAGATATTAATCCTGTATGCAGGTGATGAAGATGTATTGCTGCATTAGTAAGCGAAACGACCAATTGAAAAGTCAAAGTCATGTCTTCTGTCATAAAGTTTGGTTGTTTGATTACCTTTAACGTCTTTTTCATGCAAAATATCTAATTATGAAACAGATATGTCAGACTTCGTGGTGTGTTTAATTTCAAGCTCACCGTGATAAATCGCATCGACACAAGAATGGAATTAACTTTCGATAATTAACATCATCTTGTCGACTTAACTTTATGTCGAGTTGAAGGCCTTGACTAGTTTTTTTTCATATCTAGGATATTGGACAAATTCTGCTTCACGTGAATACAAAATTAGGTCTGCTATTAACGGGGCGCAATTGGTACCCATAAAAATTCATATAGCCTATTGGCAAACCTGGTTTGCAATAACCACAAAGATACTGTCAATCGAAAACTCAAGCATCTTTTTAATATCAACTTCAGAGTACTTGTTTGTATAATCAGAATGTTTTTTAAGAAAATGATTTTGCAAATGACAAATGACAAGATGAATAAATTAACTCGTTCAATTTTTATTGAAAAAGCAGATGTCAATGATAAAAAAAGTCTGGACATTATCATAGGTAAAAATTGTTGTATGAAGGATATGGAGATAACGAACAGTATTCAATTTCAAAGTCAAAAAAGAAAAACAATACAAAATAAGAGCAGAGCAAACATGGATCTCCGAAACATCACAGTTCTGATCAGGTGCCGTGGAGGAGTAAGCATCTCCTGCTGACCGGTCACACTCGCCGTGTGCTCATTGTCATGATAGGGAAATAACCGAAAAATCCATCGTCAATTCAGTGTATAAATAATGGACTAACAATTAGTATGAAAAACGTCAGTCAAAATTTGACTCACTGATAAATTGTACTGTATTTGCTAACAAGGTTATTGTATCGTCACATGAAATGATGACTGTAAACGAGACTGTTGATATTCTTGTTTCATCAACTTGCTTGTCAATAGTTTACTTCGTTTTAGTAATTGTTGATATGTAGATCATGCTCTTGCGTATCGAATCAACTGAAATTTATACCTAGTATATATCACACCTACGTACGCAGGTTTGATGAAGGTATATTGCTACATTAGTAAAGGAAGTTGACGATAAAAAAGTTAAAGTCATCACGTTTATTATA
The DNA here is from genome assembly GCF_032062105.1 of Saccostrea cuccullata. Classification (NCBI taxonomy): domain Eukaryota; kingdom Metazoa; phylum Mollusca; class Bivalvia; order Ostreida; family Ostreidae; genus Saccostrea; species Saccostrea cuccullata. The sequence goes on along the minus strand of NW_026936166.1, from coordinate 55,322 downwards.
TAGCTTGGTTGTTAGATTACCATGAACGTCTTTTTAGAGTAAAATAGAATAAAATAAAGTTAAAAGGTCGTAAGTTTTAATGCTATTGATTTTAGTAAACTTTTTTGACTTCAAATTTTCCAAAATGTTCCTTGGAATTTTTGAATATCTCCATGTACTAGTAATTTACAACACATCTCGAATATGTTGTTGGACAGTACTTATGAAGTTCTCTCCTTCACTGTAGATATTTCCGCGAGGAACATATAATAGACATATATACACTTAAGTGATATTACAAAAGATATGGACTGGGAAGTTTTTTGCAGCATTTATGTTACCATTTGCAGTTTGGATGTCATATATCGACTTTTAAACCAATTTCTCTAAATACAGCATAAAATCTAATCTAAATGGAATTATTTCAAACAGAGGAATTGTTATGCATTACATTCATATTTCTAATACACTGTGTAATTATAAAATAAAAAAAATATCATACGCTTCTTTTACCTGTATACAGTTGAATGCTCAATTTAGACTTCTACTGAAATATTAAGAATGTGTTGTACATCGTGAAAAATCAGACAATTTTTTTTATTAGAAAACTTTAATATAAAAAACCTTTTACAATAACATTTGGAATATTTTCACAAAATTTCATTTTTTCATTTAAAGTAAACAATAAAGACTTATGAGGAGAAAAATGTCGTCAATTTTTTAGGATGGATTCAAAAAGCTAACAATTTCTCACTTTTTGAATAAAAATTTTAATATTTCAAGCAAAATAATTTTTTTTAAATATATACAATCAAATCGATCTTATGTATTGTTCATATCAATGCATTAAGTAGTATTTTTTTCATATAAGACAAAGATATATATATAACAAATAATGTCCAATCTCAAAAAAAAAAAATCTAAAAACAAAACAAATCTTAGAGAGGGTATAAAACACAGACCACTGGAAAGTACAGAGGTGTGATCAGGTGCTTAAGAGGAGTAAACATCCCTTATGGCCGTGAGCTCTACTTACTTTTAACGCAGAAGAAAGATTTTAACTGAAGAAAGATATATAATTATCACATAATTTTCTTTGGAAAGGATTGACCTTGATTTGCATTTTATTCAATTTACTTTAAGTAGAAATTAGAATTTCTAATTTAGAAAATCCTTTGAAACGGAAAGTGGCGAGTGCTCAAAATGCCTTTGATAGTGTTGAATGATGGTTGAATTGACATGGGGAATTCCCATTGCAAAATTTTTATATTTATGAGAAGGTCACGTTTGAATTATCCGTGAATTGAATTTTAATTAGATGATGTTATAAGTTCTTCTATTCCATCTGACTGTGTACTTTCTTGGAAAATATTTTTGACATGACTTTCCTCCCACCACATTTTCAGAAAATCTAACCCTGTGTGAAAACGGAAAAAGATTGTCAGTGGTAATATAATTCTTGTCATTACATCCCAAAATTCCAGATCAAAATAACGGTATGGAATTAGACTTAGAACAGGTGCCCTGACCTCCCCCACGCTGTCACTGACCCAGAGTCCCAGATTTACCATTCCAAGAAAGAAAAACATTTGTTGTGACTTGTTATAGATAGTTTCCTCGCAACAGCAAGAATTCCTTATGAATTTTATTTTGTTATGGGCTCCTAGAATAAATAATGTCTGCCCCCAAGCTATGATGATACTTATTATGTTATCTATCCATGAAAAAATAAAGTACCATTTTGAAACAGATTCAGTTATGTCGCTTCCACATTTTACCAGCGCAAAAATGTAAAACATATGGTACACAACATTACCAAAACAGCTTATAATCAATACAAAGGCCCATACATTGAATTTGTATTTAAAACTCTTCCAAAATGACACAATTAAAGGTAAAACTAAACACATCATCACAAATTTTAGACAGGATTGGAAAACTGTGTAAATACCGTACTCAACTGGTAATTTCGTTTTATCGTTTAGATCCTCATCTGAAACTAGGCTGCTATGCCAGACAACAAACATTGTAAATGTTATGAACCCTAAACAACAAGCACAACAAATTAGTTGAAGAAGAACGAAAGCGACAGAACGTGTGCGCTTTGACCTCTCGCTTACCGTGGATATTACTTGTATACCGGAAGTAGGCCGTTCTTCTTTTACCTCTGTAAGTTCCTCTCCAGTTCCCTTTGCAGGTATTAGGCATTTAAAAAACAAGAAGTCAATTGCTAATAATGCAAATTCAGCAACGGCTGGATCTACAAATGCTTCCGAATCCTCAATGACGGAGACAATGGAGGCATTGTAAGTACAATTTGGGTGATGTTTGCTATCATTTAAAGAGGTGCCGTTAACAATGTCGCTGTCGGGATAATGAAATAAATCATCAGATTCGGAAAATAGTGTATCAAGCCATATACAAACGTTGGCTAACAATACTCCTACAGACCAAAAATTTTGAGCAAATGTGTTTTCTCCGTGTCTGTGATGACAATATATAAAGAAAATAAACAACCCTAATGTGTAAATAATAGCACACGCGTTATATATCATTCCTAGAACAGCATCCGGACAGTGATTGGACGTGAGGTGTTTTAAAAAATACAAAACACAATGACCAATAAAAAAATATCCAAAAACAAGCAAAAACATTAGCTTTATAATTAAAAACGTCATTTTTCCTTCATGTTTTATATGTGGCTCATCCTTGCACTGTTTATACAAATAATATACTGATACTGAGCCTAATAAATTAAAAATTAAAAGCACTACTAAGACAATTATCTTTGATGATTGTTCGACATAAACAATTTTCATCCAGGTTACCATCATGATGGAAAAAACAATGGCCAACACAATCACTCCAAGGGAAACGTATACATTTCCACCTACAAAAAATAAATTTCAATCAGCAAATCCAATCTATCTGACGTTTTTCATACTAATTGTAAGACCATTATCTACATATTGAATTTTCGAGTTACTTTTCCGCTATTTCCTTCTCATGATATCGTGTACAAAGCGGGTTTGACCAGTCGGCAAGGGATGCCCACTCCTCCTTGGCACTTGATCCAACCTCTGATCTTTTTTAAGGTCAGTGTTTGATAAACTTTAAGCTTGAATGTACTGTGCGTTATCTCCATGTATTTCATCCATGTGTCAATGTAATACTATGTGACATGATGACTTGATTATGAGACCAAACGTTACGTCTATGAGGTATAAAATTGATCTTTTATTTTACGAAAGAGGATTCTTATAAATAATGTGGATGACATTTTTTTTACATGCATCATCATATCGTTATATTTCAAATGATTAATTATTTTAATATTGCTGGAATTTGAACAATATCATCAGAAGTTTAAAAATGCCTTCTGTTGTTTCTGAATGAAACCTTACGTTTGGAATCAGAAATGATGAATTTTGTCTTAATTTTAATTTCTGCATGATAACATTTTATAACATCAGCACACATACATTTTATTTAAGGAATTACTCTAATTCTTGGTCAAAGAAGTTTGATTTTAAAATCATTAAACAAAATTAATGTGGGTGTAAAATTTCGTTGGTTTTATATTAGTTCAAATTAGCCGCTCAATAATACAAGCTTAGTAATGGGAATGCTGGGGAGTGAGGCGAGATAATAACTGATACACATACCTAGTAATAATTTTGTTTGTTTGCATTTGGTAAGATGGAGTTACTGTTGAAAATTATAGGCACATTTATGAAATCATGAATTTCTTATAAATCCCGAGGATTGTATGGATACAGATGATTCAGGTCATTGTTAGGGGGATACCAAATCAGGCTATACAGAAATAATTTGCATTCCCTTTTGGATATTAAAGCAACATGAGCTGTATTTTTTAAAATTTTATTTTGCAGTAAAAATCTGTTATAATTATAAATGTGTATGTAACTTTAACCTTTATGCTTAATTGGACTAAAATAAAGCACAAGAAAGACCTCTGTTAAAAATCCAATTTACAGTTTTATTTAAGAAGTCTTTATATATTGTACAGGACGACAATAATGTAATTTTTCTTCTATCGAAGCTTATTATACAGCATTATTGTCAAATAATAGCATTAATGTAATCATGTGTTTTTGTTTTGGTACTAGAGTTTTTGTTTTCTTAAAAATCAATACATATCATATGTAATGTGTATTTGGCGTCTTTCGGGGAATTAGCTAAACCGGTGTGTATTAACCAATCAGAAGCGTGTATTTTCTTGTGTCTCAGAATAGCGCCACTTCCCTGATTTAGAGGGAAAACAAAACACGTTAAATTTTTCTACGAAAGAAATCACCCACCCACCTTCCTCAGCTTTCACCATCAGTCAACTATCAAACATTTATGCTAATGGTAAAATAATTCTTGATTATTTTATGTTATCTCTCTTGTTTTCCTAAAACACAATAGTGGGTTGTGTGGGGGGGGCTTCTGTTTGCTTGTAGTGTATATATGTTTTACAACTTTTTCTGTAAGTTATTTCGTACATTATTTTGACATGTAACAGGGGAGATCATTATACAACTTGACTTGGTTATGTAAAAGAATATTTGTATAAGGTTTTTTGATCTCCCAATTTATTGTATTTTCTATATATTCGATCAATGCATACTATCTTTGCAAGATATATAACTGTATTCAGCGGCAGCTCACACATATTGGTCCGACCAAAATAATTCCATCATGATAAGTAGATACAACATTATTGTTCATGATAAGAGTAAAGTTGTGTATGTCATACGTTAAAGAAATCAAAAATAACGTCAAAATATCATTAGAAAGTCATTTTCCCCCCGAAATGCAAATAAAAAATATCAATATCCTACGCTCGCTCCCTCCTCAGCCTTTTTTTTTTTACGTGTTTGATAACAGAGAATAATTAGGTCATTCTTCGATTCATATCTTTTCACCAATGAATTGATAATACTATATCAACAATTGTATTAAGTACATGTTTATAGTCCGTTAATTATCATGCAATTTGTTCTTAAAGAAAAAAGTAATCATTCTGTGTGTGTGTATTATTAAATGACGGAATTTTCAATCCCTGGCCTGCTCGTGTGTACACTTTGTAAACTGTAGGGTATGTGTGGCAAAACGAGAACTGCATGGGTTGGAGATTCGGGTTCGTGTTGAAGTTCAGCATACCATTATATATAGAACTTGAATAATGTAAGTAATTTCTGCGACAAATATATTAGTATATTTCAGTTATTTTCAAAACAAAAAAGGTTTTCCATGTTTTCAGTTTAGAATTTTCCGACCCGGTCCTGATTTTCCCAACCCGGCCATTTTAAACACAAGTTGTTGCAGATGCAAATGTTAGAACAAACTATATAAAGTTCAACAGGGATTGTATAATTTTTATTAATCAGAATTCGTATTTTTATGATCTAATTAAGAAAAGAAAAGTTTTGTCTGACACCGTAACTTCTCGGCAAAACAAAACGTGTTTCTCCGAGCTCGCTGGATGCGTGTGACAGCTCCATTGCACGTGTGTAGACCAAGGCTACAGGTACATGTAGGCCTATGTGTACTGTTTGTTAGGAGACTGGGTGACCGTAATGCTATGGAATCACGATATTTACAACAGTTCCATAATTAGACAGTGCAGTTTTTTTTTATTAACGTCATTATAAACACTGTTAAACATATTAAATCTAACAGTCGAATATCTTTGGATATGGGGTAACCCATATCTATTCTTGTGGGGGGAGGGGGGCGACTTTCTGATCAAAGAGTGCCCGGCATCCTTATCAAAATAAAAAATAATTAAATCCTTCAAACTTATGTTCAAAATAAGTAAGTACATGCCTCAGCAAAATTAATATCGTGAATATATTTATTGCTTTTATTCTTGACACAATTCTACATAAAATTTTGATTTTTCTTTAATAAAATATCAACTTGAAGCCATGATAATGGTCTTTTCTCTTCAAGGAATTATTGAGCTGTCCAGATCAGACAAAGGTAACATAAATTTACATTCATTTATGCTGAAAATTATGAAGTCTGTATTTTTGAATCTTCATATTAAGATATTGTTATACCCCCGCCTGAAAAGCGGGAGGCTATATAGTAATCGGTATTTCCGTCCGTCCGTCTGTCCGTCGGTGTATACATCTGTCCATCCGTCTGTTACGCTTTGAGGTACCCATATCTTAGCCGCAACTCCTCTCATACCACTGAAGGAAATTTTATGACACTTTCACGGAATCTTTATTATATATTGCCATTGTGCACCTCTTATTTTACTTTTTGATCTGACATATATTTTGGATTTTCCAGAGCAAAACATGTAATGGACACTGCCATTTTATTCATATGGGAGGCGGGGGTATCATTTAGTGAGCCCATTGCTCACAGTACCTCTAGTATTCATATAAGAAGCGGGGGTATTATTTAGTAAGCTCATTGCTCACAGTACCTCTAGTTTTAATAGCTCTGAATTGAGGTGATGTATTTGTATTTTAGACCCCTATTTTATTACATTCATTGCTAGCGCTCTCGAGAGCTAGCAACTACGTTATTCCAAAGTCCTTAAATACGCATGCTCGGCTTCATGGTGGTGCATTCTGGGAAAACTGTGAAAACTACTATAGATAGACCGTACAATAACAATTTCGTTGTATCATTTAACATGTTTAATAATTTATTTATTGTGTAGCTTACAGTTTAAAGATAACTACATAATTGCAATACTTCAATTTTCTCTCTTTTCTGACGGGAAAGCCCGAGTCATTATTTGATTGTTCAAAACAAAGACAACGGAGTTTTTTTTACGTCTAAGCATAACCAAAGATAGACTCTAATTTCTGATTGGTCAATTCAGCCAATCTTACAATTTCCAGAAACAAGAATTTACACTTAAAATAACAAATAAATCCATTATTTATATTAAAAAAAATCTTATGTGTATGGCTTTTTAAAACGTAACAGTTCTGGACAAAGATGACCCAAAGGACCAAACTACTTCACAACTTCAAATTCGGAACTCTCTGGATTTCTTTAAACAACATACACTTTGAGTTATTTCTATATTCCTTTTAACTCTCCTGTATTTTCTTTGCTACATTGCCACGAAATTTCACCCTAAAACCAGCTCATACAATGCCTCAATCGGCATCTTCCCATATTTTACGATCCCCCTTTCTCTCCAGTAAAGGTCATCAATGTTCCGTTGTGCCAAAACTCCAATAGGTCAACACCCTATCGTTTTTTTACCTATGTGTGTATAAAATACACTTCACAAAACAATTATAACTTTATTACACTCACAGCCTCGATAAAAATTAAAGAATTCAGCAAAATATATTACTTGATCACGGACCTTCCTTTCTCTGTTTAAAAATTGCTACGGCGCTAGCTCACATATCTTTTTTAAAAGATAAACTTGTTTTATTTTTTACTTATACTTTAACATTTTGAAAAGAAGGTATTTTGCATTTTTGATTATTCTTACTAATAGATCTTTCTCAAATTGATGAACATGTATTAATTAATATTTTGGTGATTTTATTAATTTTTGTAAATAATTAAAGAAATTGTATATGCTTTATGATTTTGATTTTTGTTATTAAGTTGCAAAGATACACCTTATTTATATTTAAATGTTATATTTGTTCTTTAGTTGAAAAGATTGTTGGCGCTGCAGTAGGATCAGATTTTTCTGGTTTAATTATTGGTCTTTTGATTGGCTTTATAACAATGCACCTTATTTTGAAAAGATTTGGACAACATAATAGGTACCTTTAAATCATGAAAGTTGTACATCTAACGCACTTTTGACGTTACGTAAGGTTTTGCATGAGAGTGATGAAGAAAAGTAACATGAATTCCTTTCTAAATCATTGATAGTGAACTATAAAACTTGAATTTAAATAAAATCATCCATAAGTTTAGTTTGAATTTTATTATAAGTTATATAATTGATAATAATAATAATTATTATATAATAATATAGTTTTATAAGTAAAATCTTAAGAATTTAAATTTGATACACTGAAAACTTTAGAACTTTGATTAGCTATAGTTAAAAAAGTATTGAAATTAAATTTACTACATAATGGTAAAATCTTTGGAACTTTGGATAACCAAAATGAAAACCTTGGAACTTTGGTTTACTATAGTTAACTATAGTAAACTATAGCTAATTAATATAGTATTTTTTTGTTAATGGGCTGTGTATTTTTATGCCTTACGACTCGAAAATAGAATAAAATGCAGAACGCCGTTACAACCATGCACACAAATCATGTTTACTGAACTTTTCAGCTCACAAACTGTGCTTTGTATCGAATGTATCGTATATTTCATCCGACCACAAATCATTGGTTATCATTTTATACGTATCTGATATTTAATGCATTGGAAATTTGTTCTCAGAGCATATTCTGAGTATTGCCATTGTTTCACCGAAAGTAGCTACATTGTCTAAAATCTTGATGTTAATGTGTTTTTAGGTCATATAATCAGCATCTAGCAAAGTTTATTTTCTTTACTGACGGTTTTTGCATTCTTAATATACAATTATGGACTGTTTAGAAGGGAGACATCACCAGTTATCAGGTCTGAGTAGGGTTGTAAGCGCCCTCGGGTGACAACCCTACTCAGATCTGATAACTGGTGATGTCTCCCTTCTAAACAGTCCATAATAGTTTTTTTATCCTGAAGAATCTAATTATCAATTAGATGGAGTAGAAAAATTTAATCAAACCTTTTGTGTCTCCGTCTCTGCTCTGAATCTATGCTTTTAAAATATGTCAACAGACAACTCGATCTGACATCATCATTAGTCTAGAATTTATTGTTTACCGATCCCGGATATTAGTAATACTATATTACATGTATAATCATAAATGAGTTATCTCGCTTAAACCAGTGTAATTTCATTCAAAGGGCGACAACGCAGTTGTAACCCTGCTTGCTCGTTTACGCTATTTCATTGTCATCTGGAGGGTGACAACAGTTGTCACCCTGCACGTGAGGGAGACATCACGAATTGTCTCACCTCACGTGACATGCTTTTAACCAATCAGATTGACTGTATAATTCTGAAGGATAATAATCACTGTTAATAACACTTCAATCGTATTCTGACTGGAATGTTCCATACAAACAGCAGAGAACGATATAATTTAACTATTCATGATCATGTATTCTGTCTTTTAGGAACAATAGCGTAATGATGTCAGCACTGGATGATGTACCTTTTAGAGATGATGATCGGTGATACTTTAACGCATTAACTTGAATTATCATATTTATGCGAATGGGATACTTATTAAATAGTGATTCTGTAATGTTTTGAAGTTGTGATTATATCAATTTAAAAATTGCGTTTATTGCTTAGATAAAAGGGTAAAAAAAACGAAAACAATGTTCGTTTTATCCCTTTTTCTTTTGTTTTGATATAAAACGCTGTAGTAACCATACTCTAACTCAATTGGAAGTCTTGCATGATTTAAAAAAACCAAAACATTAACAATTTTGGTCCCAACTCACATGAAAATTGGTTTAACACGGTCTGTATTAGAGAAAGACTTGTTTTTGATTATTACCCATTCCGAGATGAACTTTGTTGTTTTGATACATGGTGTTACGTAGATCCAGAATAGTGATTCCGAGAAATCTGAGGAAGCGGTGCATACAGTTAGCTCACCAGGGTCATTTAGATTCAAAACAGCAGTTAAAGCAATATGAGCTGCATGTTTGACATCGGAAATTTTTATTGCAAATTTGTAATTAACTAATTAAATGACAGAAAAATAAATCATTTTAAACTTCCGTTGTTCATATTTGCGATGCAAAATTTTTTATTAGCTTTGATTGAAGCAAAATTGAATTATTGTCGTCCTGTATAATAATGATTTCTAAAACAAAACTGTATATTCGGTTGTAAAGAAATATTTCTTATGTTACATTTTTAAATTTTATTTTGGACTTATTGTCATAAGAATTTAAATTACATACAAATTAATCAAAATAGCACATTTTACAATCAAAATAAAGTTTTCAAAGATACAGCTCATATTGCTTTAAGCAATTAAGAACTAAAGTTTGTTGGCCTGATATGGATAAGGAAGTGGAGAAGTACGTGAAATCGATTCATGGATGCCAGATTACCGTGCATACCCGAAACCAGAACTAATCATTCCGACACCCTTACAAACAGGATCATGACATGAATAAGATATCGACATCCTTGTACCGTTCACATCTGGACAGTATGTTGTTGATTATTACATCGGATATTATACGAGATGAAAATTACCAAGGATATAACGAGTTGGGGATTCATTGATACGCTGGAGAGAATGAATTGTCGACATGGACTTCCTTTTCAAATAACTTCTGATAATGTGCCCATAGCCAGGTCTAAGTTATTCAAGGATTAATTGACATATAACTGTATCAAGCATCGAACATTTAAACCGTTAGCAAACGGGAAGTTAGAACGACAAAACAGATCGTTGATGAAAAGGATTCAGATAGCACAAGCAGATACTAAAGCTTAAAAGTCAGAAATTTCTATTTGCATAAACCGAACAGTTCCTCATAATACAACAGAAGTTCCACTTGTAGAATTTATATTCCTTCATAAACTGAAAACAAAGCTTCTGTAGGTTAAAAATCTACAAGAAAACGTTTATGATGAAAGAGTGTGTGATAAAGATGTGTATTCCAAATACAAAAAACAAGCTTTATATCGACAAGAAATATGGTGCAGTGAATTGCATTTAGAGCAAGGAGATTCATTCCTCTTGAAGAAAGCAATCAAAGATAAAATGGATTGATTGATTGAATGTTGTTTAACATCCCTCTCAAAAATGTTCACTCATATGGAGACACCAATACTTACCGGTGGAGAGTTACAATTTTTTCCTATGCTTGACGCTCAATGTCATTGAGCAGTGAGGTATCTTATTTAGGCCAGTTTCTACCGCGACAAGGGATATCGGTTAAAATACGGTCTCGTCCGAAGGATCTGTCTCCGCCTCCCACTGTGGGATTAGAACCCGCAACATAAGGATCGACTTCTTTTAACGACTCTAGAACAGACGCTCTAACCACTGCGCCACTCGGGCGAAAGGATGAAAATGTTACGTCGTATCATGCTAAGCCGAATAAACTTGTACAGAAAACTCTACTTTGTCTACTGATATCAGCGATAATTATCCGTCCTCTGCTCCAGTATCTCAGAACGGGAAAAGGTTTAACCGTATAAGGAAACTACCTTAACGTTTTGAGGACTTTGAAATTTAAATTTTATTTCCTTGTGAATATGACTGATTGAGTCTGAGTTCTCTGTATCTGAGACTTTAAATTGTAAATGGTTTCTAGCAATTTATTGGACAGTAATTTCTTTCCAGTAATTCAGTGAATCTTTAATTTTGAGATTTGTAAATCTTAGAAAAGGAGGTATTGTAGTGTGTAGATATGATGCAAGGGAAGCAACTCTGAATGTGTGTTGTGTGTTAGAGTTTTTATACAGGAGTAATTTTGCCTATTGTGGGTGATGTGTCAGTATGTATCCGGCACGAGTAGTGCGAGCATGGAGGACTGAGTGGAACCCTATGCCTAATAAAGTTATATAAAAAGGATTTGATTCGGATTATTCTTTAATATCAGAAACAAATAAAATTTAAGCTGCACTATTAATATGATCTCGGTACTATTTTTTGTATTGATTTCGATATTCCTTTTTTGTCTGTAATGCAATAAGTAATTTAAAAAATGTGATTGTAAAGAAAATTTCTTTTGAAAATTCTATCAACATTTATTTCTTTATTTTGTATGTTATCTAATTTTAATTTCAATTGATAAGCCAGTGTACAAAAACATTATCTGAATTTTTATTTATCATCACTCATAAATTGTTGTTTTGAACTTAATTTCGTATTTTAAGTATTTTGAGAGTAAAAAAAAAGACATCAAAATATATATAGGTTTCTTAGTTATTTATTGTCATTATTCGAATTTACAAAAGCCAACCAAGGATATCAATTAGCAAAGTTGCAGATCTGAAATACAGTAGTACGATGGATACCAAGAGAACTCCCACATCTTTGAAATACCCACAGGTTGCGACCTTATACCTATTCAGTCTATCTGCTACGCCATCTATGACGTTAATTATTTTACGAGCGCTTACACGTCCACCAGACCAATATTAAACAGTTTTTGACTGGGTATGAGGGCAACATATGATTTGTTAGACCTGAAGATGAAAATGTTGCTCGGGGCCGCAGACCAAGGGCAACATTTTCACCTTTAGGTCCAACAAATCATACGTTGCCCGAATCCCAGTCTATAACTGTTTTGTTATTCCCTTCCCAGCTCACTAAAGATTGATCAATTTAATCAATACAAGCTATTTTATCAATTATTTTATATGGAAAATTATGGCATCGTCAGTAAATATAAAACATCAAGCTGAGAAAGAACAAAATCAATTATATATCTATTGTATCACAAAAATGATTTATCACAAAACATACTCTTCCCTTCTTCCTTATCTTGCTGTTAGCAACAACTCTTGTTGCTTATAACTTCGGCTATTTTCGCGTCGTCGATATTGAACGATGATTAATTACTTGTGACCTGACAGACGAGTGACGTTGTGGTCTACCAATTCTTATGTAAGACCGGTCAAGATTGAAATTGTTAGACCAATGTAATAAACAGTTCTTTTGTTGGACTTTTTATAATAATATAATAATAAGTAAAATAAATATTTAGAATGATATTTATAAGGGTTTAACAATATAACTTGTCGAGAGTAATATTCTTTGTATATGAATCGTTTTTTCTCAATTCTTTTGCCAACTTCTTTAATGAAGTTTTTGATAACTTTACGCCACAAGCTCTGTGTGCCAAAAATAATGATATTACAGATAAGATTTTAATCTAAAATTCTGGAAATGATGAACAATTCAGTTCATACGAACCTGAAGCACATTTGCAGCTCTGTTCTGCATAATGTTAAATAATAAAGAAGATGTGCGTGTGTATAGAGCATTTATTACAAATGCACTATGAGATTACGGGTTTTACATTTTCAGAATGCAGCAGAAGATATGGCCCAAAATATACCCCACACCTTATGCAAAAGAAAACTAGTACATATTTTTTTTTTCATCAATAACAATTGACACCTTATACAAGAGAAACTAGTACATGTATTTTCTACAATAACAATAAGTATGAAGGATTGAGGGGGTGGAGGTGGGTAAAATTTGTAAACCACATTTTTCGGAGCCAAAAATTATTTTGAAAAGGATACGGCTAATAGCCGTAGCTAAAGGGCGCTTAAATATAAAACATAGAAAATCTCTTCGGGACACATGACTTCACACAAAATAAAAATACACAATTTTATACGTATTTAGATCACGTAAACTCATTTATGTACATAAATACACTTATGTGCTCTTAAATACTTAAACTGGTGAACAATTCGGTTCATTCGAAACTGAAGCACATTTGCAACTCTGTTCTGCACCATGTTAAATAATAAAGAAGGATAATTTATGTGTATGTAGAACATTAATTACAAATGCCAAATGAGATAACAGATTTTACAACTTTAGGATGCAGCGGAAGATGGGGCCCAAAAATTATCCCACAACAGGGACAATGAACTTACAGAGAAGGGTCCTTCGCCCCACCCAAAAATGTGCTTCAATTACTAAGTGTATACAGCCTGATAATGATGCTAATACTTAAAAAACTACTAACAACAGAGATCAACGGAATTCTAAAGATGGATAATAAATGATTCAGTTTTAACATTAATAATTCAAAGGTTGTAAATAAAAAAGTATTAAAATATCCAGCTACATAGCATTGAAACAATTTTTACACTCTTGATGAAATTCTTTTCCTCTTCTACAATCACTCCATTTTTTGGCCTGCTATGTACAAAAAATGAAACATTCAGAAGAGTCAACGATTTCTTTTTCTTGTCCGTTATCCATGTACATGATGTAAAATGAATTTATCTGCACAGCCTGCTACGCATGGGAGGGATTATGGACATTTTTCAAAAGTTCATGCACATATCAATAGTTCTCACAAATTAACCTCCTATTCTTAGTACTTTATGGTTCCACAGTCCATACAAAATTCGAAAGTCATTTTACGTACGTACCAGGAATAGAATTATGGCTTATCTTGACAAAGGCATTTAAATAATTGAAAGTGAAATGAAATAATAAAACAAATCATCCATATGATATTCAACAACGTATATATTCAGTGCCACTTCACCGAATACTTCGTGTACATGTATGTAAGTGTAGTATAAACTGAAGACAGATAAATTATGCAATGTCAAGCTCTCTCATGCATTATTATGTATCTAAAACATAAAATTGACATGTTTTTGAGATTATTGTATTGATTTAAATCTGAAAAGCCTTGTTTATTGGTCAGATTAACAATTGTGCATCTTATATGGTTGTGTCAATGTTGACCAAATCCAAAATATTAATACGTTTATTGTGTGATAAAAAAAGAGCTATGTACATGCGTGTATTGCATTTACATTGACTTTAAGTTAAATAGATTAAGAATTGTAGAAACAGCTGCTGGTTTACAGTAGTTGCTGGCCCATTGTTAAACAGAAATTTCAGTAGATAATTACATGTTTTGATAATGGACTAAAGTTTGAAAAAGTCAATCAACTGTTGACTTAATGATGGATTGTTTTGCCGATAAGCCATGCCAGATTACAGTCTTTGCGAAGTGTGGACTTTGAAGAAGATTGTTGATATTCTTGTTTCATTATCTTATTGTCAGTACCTTGCCTAGTAAAGATAATGTTCATACCATGAGCATGCGCTTGCGTATCATATAAGGTTGCATTGCTAGATAAATAAGGGAAGTTGATAAAAGTTAAAAGTATAGTATTCCTTTTTAGATTTGCACCATAAAACCAATGATTTTAACAGGACAAGTCTCTGGTCTCTAGTTTGGGAAATGTGATATGCATCAAATTTCATAAAGGTTCAACTTTTGGACTTTTTCGAGAAGTAATGACTTTTACAGTCGACAGTTTACTTGTATCATTTGCGGAGGTTCAGAATTGATACTAGATAAGAAAAGTTAGTGGTCATAGGCATGTTATAAGGGGTACTAATGTGTGAATGCCGCGAGTTGAAGGAAGGCTGGTTGTCGTTTTCCTCAAAGATAATTTATAGGTGGTGTGAATGAAAAATATGTAAGTAACGAATATAGTATTCAAGCTTAAAGGTCCATTAAACAATACATGATTGGAGCAAAGCTTACACAGACCTCCAAAACATTAGAGATGGGACCAGGTGTCTTGGTAGAGTTAACGGACCCTGCCGACCCGATAGGTTCTTATTGTCATATGCATGATCGGGAAATAAAGGTCAAATCCGTCTACAATTCTGTGTGAATATAATTGCCTATCAATGAGTATGAAACATGTCAGTGTGCATTGACTTAATGATAACTACTTATCTGTATTCACTGAAATGGTCGTTGTATCGACCGTAGAACTTCGAAATGAGAATGATATCGATTAATGTATGCCTTTATACGAGATTGTCAGCTATTTGTTTGTCAATAATTTACCTCAATTTAGAAATTGTTCATACGTAGAGCATGCTCTCGCGTATCGAATCAAGTGAGAAATATACATGTAAACCCTGCATCCAGATGATAAAGGTATATTGCTGCATAACGCGTTATTTTTGTTGAATTAAATATTTATTTCGTAAAAGAGCCCCAGTGAAAAAGTTTGCCATAAACTGTAAAAGTAAGCGTTCCTCAGAAAAGTCCGTTAAGGTAGTTCTATATAAGACTTTTATCGGCTTCATACGTTTACAGTGATAATTAGCTACCTTCTGTGACAAATTCACATTAAAGGTTGCTATCGTTTTTGCTTTCTGTGGAACTATTTTGTCCATGGGGTTGGGAATTCTGACTACGAATTTTCCTTGTAATCCCTTGATAAGATGTGATAGAGCTGAGGTCCATCACTCTTAATTGACTCACTTGTCCTTTTCTCTGCATGCTTTACTGATAATGGGGATGATACCCGTACGTTTGAGTGCGCACTTGAACTGCTTTTGGGATTTTCACCACAACGCTGTTGTGATGTGTCATCACACGTATCATTAACATCACCATCCTGGATTGTTTCTACCATAAGTGGACTCTGAACAAGAGATTTGGAGTTTAAGATTGTTACGAGTTGACATTATGAAAGGATATCTCATGCAATGACATATCCATATCACTTAACATAAAAAAAATCATAGGTTTTTTTTTTTTAGAATTCTATCAAAACTAAAACAGACTAAAAATTAAAAGAAAAGTGAGAGAATTTTTTTTTCTAAAAAAAACAAACCAGACTGTCTGAAATATGATGATACATGGTTCCCCCCTCTTTCGAATAAACTGCAAAATCCAACTCTGTCTCAGACGACATATTGTCATTTTGTTTTGAATATAACATTATGTCCCCACTTCTGTTAAACGAAAATATAGAAAGTTAAGTATAGATGCTTAGCAAGTTATATGCTAGTATGAAAACTATTAATAAATGAATGATATGGTTGTCTGTTAAATTCTTTATAGATTTGAAGATAAAATTCACTTTGTACATTTAGCAGAGTTACAGTGTTTGAATATTTGAATAACATATGATATCATATCTCTCTGATGAAGTTTTTGGACATCTTTTGAGCTTGAATAAAAAATCATATCAGTTTGTTTCAGAATTTTTTTACAAGTGAATGAAACACGGAACAGGTATTTAAATATTCCCTTTACACTTTTACAGGAAATATAAGTAGAGTTAAACATAATGATTGTCCATGTTCAAATTTGAGTGCTTATGTAAAATTATGAACCAATTTCACATTCAGCTGATCTTAAGTGTACTGGACTTGATTTGTTTCATGTCTAATGCACTTTTGATATTCAACTGATTTGCAAAAAAAGAGAACTGTTTATTAAGCAAATTCTTTGCTGAGACTAGAATGTCCTTATTTATTAATATAAATGCAATGTAGTTACCTTTAAATTATTTCAACGAATCAAATACGCAGCGTTTAAATTATAAATATAGGTAAAAGATGTCTGAATACTAGCAAACCTAACCTGTAATTCTTTTTACATCTATTAAGGCGAAGGCAAGCAAAAGATGTAGATAAGATCCCAAGGAGTAGCCCAGCACCTGCAACTCCAGCTCCAAACAGTAAACATTCCTCCTCTCTGGATAGTTCTGATGTGTCTTTTGCACAAGGATAAGTTAAACAATTAAATGTATAAGCAAGAATTCATACCAAAATAAATATATTTCCAGTCTTTAAGGTAAGATTATAATTGTAAGAAAGAATATAATACTGAAAATCAATGGGAATAATAATAATTTTTAGAACACACCATATCCCTATATCCATAACCAACATACATCTAAACATTAATGTAATTTTGAAAATTGATATATAACCTTTAGTTTGTGTTTGAGAGTGTGAACTTGATGAAAGAGCGCTAACATTATAATATTTTTGAAATGCAAATTAAAAAAAAAAACAAGATGTGTTTGTGAAATACTATGCGCCCGGCGGAACAAAGTTCGAAAAACGCTATTTTTAGCGTCAAGGTCACAGGTCATTGACCTTGGTATCATTTGAAAAAAACTTGATTAGTGGAGTATGCATACCAGATATGAAGTCTCTATCTTTCATGGTTCAAAAATTATGGTTAACGTTCAAAAAAAAAACCCAGTGACTCTAATGAATCAGAAAAGTTATTAAAAGTTATCAGAATAGTGAAAACAATTGAATGAATATATTTCAATATTGCGTTAAGTTATGACACAGAAATAATTCGCTTTCAAAGAACCATAAAAACAACCATGACTAAAATAGTTTTAAGGAATCACTGTCTAGTTAGGAGGGTATGTCAGGGCATCAACAATAGTGGAAAACATGGGATACTTAAGCATAACAGGCTTCTATTTCCATTTTTACTTGAAATAACAATCTTAAAATATATCGGAATACCGTCTAATTTAGTATATTTGAATTGCACAAGGGATTTAATGTTCTTTTTCCATTGCCCCGCCCCTTGACGTCAAATTTTACTATTAAAAAATAGTCCCATAAAACACAAGCCAAATTAAATGATTATTTAGTTACTGTAGCCAAATATCAAAATTCATAAAAAACAACAAAAGAATGTTAAATTATGACCAAGGCAATCTCGTTAAGTTAAATTAGATATGTTACCTAGATTTAGGATGTCGGAAGCACGAAAACGTGTATAGGCCCTAGGACACTTTTCCGCCGCCATATTGAATGCAATGTTACAGTTGGTGAAATAGGAGTTGGTCAACATGGTCAAGAAACAGATTTGTTTGAATGCTAAAATAACAGAAGAAGTTGATTTGCTTAATAAGTCGGATGGTAATGACTGAGGGACGATGTCTGTATCAGATGATAAAGTGCAGATCGATCTATGTACCAGTGGTGATGGCGAATTCTCCATGTGGTTCAAATGGGCTGTTTCCCAAGTTTACGGAAGTGGAGTTCATGGTCTCGCGAGCCCTCGTAGTGGACTTGGTGACTTGCTTTTGATCCGGAGATAATTTATTATTTATTTTGTTGGTAGAAATATATATCATATATAATTACTAAGTAAACAATTAAACAAAACAGCTACTTTTTCTTCAGTGTATTTGATATACGCCAGTTATGTACCATACGTATTCATGCAGGTTGACATTTGACCTTTCATTAGTATTTCAATAGAGAAATTTACATGCCACAGGATTCACGGAAAATAAACAAGACTTACTTTTGTAGTGTTTATCATAGGGAAAACAATTGGAAATGGAAATATTACATCATAACCTCTTTCCATTTGAAGGTTGACACAGATACCAGACTGAGTGTCTATATACTAGAAACTATGAAAATACCAAAGCTAATTACCCGTAGTGACATTGGATATTTCTTTTTGTTCGACAATAGACCAGTTTTTTAATTTACAGTGCTTCATGTAACAGTAGGATGTTGGTACATTGTAAACACCCCACTTATCCTCGAAAACGGCAGGTTTTGAAAATCCTGACATAATAATAGAGTCTTTTTCTAAAAATAAAAACAAGTTAATGCCGTTGTAAAGACGAATAATGACTCCCATCGAATAATGACCGGGGGTCATTTTCGACAGCGAAAAATGACCCCGGGTCAATATTCTACGGCGAAAAATGACCCCCAGTCATTATTTGCCGTCGGAAAATGACCCTTTTGCCCGTAGAAAAAGTGTCACCACCCTAAAAATTTGCAGAACCCACGTGAAGTAAAATGACCCCCGTAGAAAAATGACACCCTGTGGATTTATGCTGAAATTTTTAGGGGGCAATAGAAAAAAATAGGTAAAGAAGCATATTGGCCGAACTGCTCACCTGAGCTAATTGGGAATAAATTGATGATATGTTGATCTCATAACATTATACAATTATAGCTATACTTTAAGGTCAATGCGATGATTCAGAATCTAAAGGAGCAAAAGAATTATCGAGCCTAAAGTGTTAGGTAAACATTGTTTTTCAGTGGTGGAAATCATCGTACTGACAGAAAAAAATCAGCAGTATTATATATTATAATATCCTCCGCTTGAAAAGCAGGAGGGTACGTAGTGATCGGGATGTCCGTCTGTCCGTCTGTTACGCTTTGGGGTATCCATCTCTTATCCGCAACTCCTCTCATATATAAAAAGATGTGATTGTGAAACAGCTATACCCCTGTATGGCAACATAGTGAAGATTAAACTTTTCTTCATACCAATTGTTAGTCCATTATTTATACACTGAATTGACGACGGATTTTTCCGTTATTCCTGATCATGACAAAGAACACACGGTGAGTGTGACCGGTCGGCAGGAGATGCTCACTCCTCCATGGCACCTGATCCCATCTCTGATGTTTCGGGGGTCCGTGTTTGCTCTGCTCTTATTTTGTATTGTTTTATGGACTTTGAGATTGAATACTGTTCGTTATCTCCTTTCCTTCTTAAATGCAATTTAAATATATTGGTACCCAAAGTAGTGTCTTCTCATGCACAAGAAATACAATTGCAAAATAGGGATGCCATAGCACCACTTGTTCAAAAGTAATGGCTAAGGATAAGTTTTTGAAAGGTAGATCAAACGCAAATGTCAAAGGGTCAATGTTGATGGTTTCTTAAGAAAGGTTTAATGTAAGAAGGATTACATATGTGAAGTATGAAAACCCTAGCCCTTACCGTTCAAAAATTATCGCCAAAGTTAAGGTTTTTTTTATAAATACTGAAATCTCCAAGATCAAGGTCAAAAGGTCAAAGTTTGTAGTATCCAATGAAAGGTCATGCCAAAAAAAGTACATATGTGAAGTATGAGAGTACCAGTATCTACCGTTTAAAAGTTATGGCCAAAGTAAAAAAAATTCGCATTTTTGTGTGAAATGGGACATCTCCAAGGTAAAAGTCAAAAGTTTAAATTTGGTGCTACCCAAAGTAAGGTTTTGTCACAAGGAATACACATATTAAATATGAAAGTCATAGCTCCAATGAATGAAAAGTTATGGTCAAGGTTAAAGTTTTTGCGGACAAACAGACTGCCAGATGGACAGACAGACATATAGGCGGACACAATAAAACTATATACCCCCGAATACTCGATTATGGGGACATAAAAAGAAATTGTCTTCAATTAACTTTTCATATTATGATACAGTATAAAGAAGACGTTACAAAAATGAAAATAATTGTTCTGATTTTCATATTAAGGGGCACCGACCCTCTGATATGACAGATAACTCTCAGTCAGAGTACAAAATATGAATACTGCTCACAGTTTTCTTAATCAGAGTTTCCTAATTTAGACCTCTGAGTAGTCAATTCGATGAAATCTGTCATATGATGGAAACATTACTTTCTATTTCTTTTGCAAATCTCATACTAATTGTTTTATTAAATTTAACAATAAAACACTTCAAATAAAATACTTCAAAAGCATTTTAAATTGAATTAGTTGTATTTTTTAAAAGACCATTTTAATAATGGTTTAATGTTTCAAGAACTTAATACAAAATTTTTATAAGTATGACATTTTTCTTCATATGAAGAAATATTAAGAAGAAAGAAAACTCCTCCTCACAGATGTATTTTTTTCTTACAACCACATACAACATTGCAATTTTTTTGACTTAGGAAGCATCGCTTCATGATGTTTTCTGACATGATTTTAATAGGTATTATACTAAATATTATTTTCATATACACCTCATATTTCAAATTAAATGTTATGATAATAAATCGTTACTGTTTCTGTTCTCTATGTTGAAATTTCTTCATATCATGATCTGACATAAACATCATTTCTGAAAAAATAAGCTGCGCTTCTTACATCAAACTATTTTCCATGTGGTTCTAATGTTATTGTTGTTCATGAAAATCAACATTAGAAATATTAAATTTTCTGAGTGAAATTTGATAGCAGAGGGTCGGGACCCCTTAAATTCTGTGAAAAATATACTCAGAACTGAGTAAAAGGGTGGAGTAAAACAAGAATTGAGAAATGTAATGAGTACTGTGTACTAAATCAACAGGTTATGTCTACATGTATAGTTTTTGCATTAGAATGTGTATTTTACACAAGCCCATAGCTTTACAAAGCATATTTTTAGGTGTTATACCCATCCCACCCCCTTACTTATTTAGGAGGAAGTCAATTATCAGCAAAAGCAACCAAAAGCAAAAAAATACCCTACCTTTATTTTTCTATAAGGAGGAATTAAAAATAAGCTTAAAATAATGTACTATTCTACTAATTTTCAACTGTTACTTAGCCACAGTACTTTCAAGTATGCCCCCATCAACATTTAAAGCATACTTTGATCATGGCGAAGTAAATTATGATATGATAGTACTTGTGCAAAGGCCTAACTTCATTTCAATATTTTATCTAGAGCCTTTTTCAGTATTATTGAAAGGTATAGAATTTTATTTATATTTTTGCTTTTCATTTATTATTTTTTTTTTGTTTTGATTTAACATAATGTTCTTTTGGGGGGGGGGAATAAAAATTTCCTCCTCTGTCATTGTCAAATTGGATTTGCAAAACTTATACAAGCTAAAAGTTGAAATGAAGGAAAAATTAATTTTTCTTATTAAAGAGTATTTAAACCTGATTGTTGCATATTTTCCCCTTTCACCAGTTATAAATTTTGTATCACTTTTAGAGGGGGTCATTTTTCAATGGGGGTCAATTTTTTATAGGACTAACATATAAAATTATGACCCCTAGGACTCTTTTTCTACAAAAAATGATTTTTTTTTCTATGGTTGGAGGTCATTTTTTATCGTTGAAAAATGACCCCCCGGTCATTATTCGATGGGGGTCATTATTCGTCTTTACACCGGTCGTAAGAAATATATAAATATCACGCATTTTTCATTTATTCTTTTAACTCTCTTTGTAATGGTTTCTTAGAAAATAATCGTGAAGAAAACTACAATTATATTTTTTATTATCTTTTACCAATATGTTTTTACTTTATCAGTTATATGAAGATAATTACCCTTTTCCCCAATACTTGAACAGTCGACCGACATACAATCTGAAAAAAGAACATAACAAAATGTAAACATTATTTTTGATACCCAAATGTTTAGAAACGTGACCAAAAAACATTATATCAAATTCTCTTTGCAAATATCGAATTCCCCCCTCAAAATATTACCTTGAAAAAACAGTACGTTTGGTTTAGTATAGTCGCAATAATAGTCAATGTTTTTGATATTTTCTCGACAATTCTTATCTTTAATTGATACAGTGTATTTTGTCCTACACAGTGATTGTTTTGTGGTTTTATTTTCTACAATATATCTCTGAACCGATTCCAACTGAATGTCTTGAGAAGAACAAGGAGAAATGTTTTTAATATCCGCTGCTTTGATGTAAATATCTATACCTACAAAAAACCAGAAAGTGAATTCAAATACTTTTTAACACAGATTTATCAATTCCGATCGCGAGGACAATACTCAAAAGCAGCTGTATATTCTTACCTGCATATTTTTTGTTAACTGTTTCATTAGAAATCTCAAAACAAGTATCACTTAAAGTATCTTGATTACTTTCATCAGTATGAAAAAATGAAAAACAACTGAAATGAAAATGATTTTAAATTTATTTTACAAAAAAGCAGTTAAGTATGGAAAACGTTTTAAAAATAACTTCGTATACATGTACCCTTTTATCATAGGGTTAAAATGGTGCACATAACATCTACTATGCTTTTCTGGTTGTCACATGTAATAAACATTATAAACAAAGAGGACTATTAAGGAAAAGTACATGTATGCATTCAAGTTTTTTTTCGATTTATTAATTATATAGATTAAGTAAAAGAGTAAGAAATAAAAGACACACCCCCAGTTAGAAAATGAGAAAAAGGTAAACGTTCAATCAAAGGGGTAAAAATCAAGATCAAGCACCCAATTGTGAAGTGTTATTTTTTGAAAATAAATCTTTAGAAACTTGGTTTTAGTAAATATTTTTTTGCATCGGAAATTAAATTTTCTAGATATGGATGTTTTTGAATATATTTTTAAAAAAATACAAATGGATCTATGATAATTTCGAATCCTGATTTGAATTTTGAAAATTAGTTTAATATTCTAAATTTCTAAACACTCTTATGCTTATCTAAAAGAGTTTTTGAAATAGTTTTAAATTCAAATTAGGTTTGGAATTTGATATTATGGTCATTTGAAGTAAACTTCTAAAAACTCAAACTTTAAAATGTGTTTTGGAAATTTAAAGGTTGAGTGTTTGAATCAAAATTCTAAATTGATAAAAATCTAAAACGTTTGAAAGTTGGCAGTTAATTTTATATAATCAAAAGACGAAAAATATTATTGAATTTCAGATTGGTAAGCGTAAACTTCCTGAAGAAACGGTAAATTAAATACTCAGAAGTTTAAAATACAAAAGTTGTTTTTGGAAATTTGAATTTTGAATATCTCAGATAAAAATTGAAAATATTAAAAATTCTAAAAATTATTTGGCAATTTGAAAATTTAGATTTTATTACTAAACTATTAAATTTCAATATAACAAAAAGTCAGTTAAAGTTTTTCAAATTTTGAAATTTGAATTAATAATTTCTAAAATTCAAAATCACTTTAGAAATTTAAATCGTTAAGTGTTACAAGGGCCATTTTCAAATGTAATCCTAACAGAATTTAAGGGATTCATTGACTTTTACTAATATTTTTCTCTTCTACATTGTACGTGTATAGCTAATTATTTTTTCTGTTAATTATGGTTCTTCTTTGTCACACTCATTTATCTCTATAATTAAAATAACAAAACATGCTCAAAACATGTACCTTGCATCCTGGTATGAGTCAGCTTGAACCAAGCCATTGAAATTTGTTGAAAATAACCAGAAAAAGCCTATGAAAATTTAATTATATAAATCAAAATATTTATATCTATTTTTTCACACTTGGTTTAAACATGGAAGAATTAAGAACTATGTGGACAATAATTTTTCTAATAATGTCATAATTCAACTTTTAAAAAAAGTTTCGCATAAATACATTTTCAAGATATACTTGAGGTTCGAATTTCTTAAACATAATGGGCATAAAAGACATGATACAATAAATAAACTATCTGCATAAAATTGTCCAAATTTTATTTCTAATTTTAAGAACACGAAGTAATAACACATTTTCTTTTTTCAAAATAATGTACTTACTGCAGAATGGAAACATTATACCCATCAATTGTTTTAGTTTTTTAAACGAGAAAGTTTAAAAATTGTATTCTAATACAGAGAATTTGACACGTACTTTATTTATATATCCCCGGCATCAATTTGGTTTCCTGGTACCAATTGTCAAATTACACCCACTTCATATGAATAAGGTAGTTTATTAAATAATGTTAATAATAATAATAAATTGAGTTCATCTCACAATTTGTGTCATTATCAAAGCTCCACCCTTTCATTATAAGATAATGAGTTACATGTAGGTCGGAATTTGTATTATTATTTATCAATCCATACATTGCCGGTATTTAGTCACTATGTTTTGGGGTTGTCTCCCTTTTTCCTATGCATCAAAGAAATTGAAAAGTTGGTGATGAAAGCATCCATTTCATCTTTTTGTATTATGAAATATCCTCCCACCTCATCCTTCAGTTAATTGTGTTTAAGTATACCCTTTCTCCTTTAGTTTGTTACCATTACGTTTACATTGTCTTACTTGATTTAGCTATACCAAATTAATTGACAGTTATTGAATTGTAACAGAGAATTCAATCTTTTTCTGCTGTGAGTTTTTGATTTTGTCTTTTCAGATATTAGCTGTTTAAGGATATTTTAAAATTATCAAGACTGTCTGCTATTTCCGTTTACTAGGACCTTTTGAATGATCTGTGGCTAAATACCAAACGTCACAATGGTCAACTTGGCTAAGTATCAATTCGGGGAGTTCGAAAGAAGACAGTTGACTTTACTTCACAGTGTATGTATTGACCGGTAAATCGTCACTTTCGACTTAACTATATTAAACTGTTGATATTGTTTACTTTTTGTGGTTGATGTTGATATATGTGATTATTGATGTTTATATATGTGATGTTGACTTTGAAAATTATAATTTATATACATTGTAAATCAAAAGCAAACTAGAATAATAAAAAGCTATTTTTTGTTGAAATGTATTAAAAGCACGAAAAAGGTCAATCCAACGTGCAACTTTCCCGTCAGGGAGGGCACGAATTATTGTTGACGCTAGGGTATGCCAGTTTGCCGGCTATTTCACTGTTGTATGTGTAGACCACTGTAGACAATACCTGCCAACTCGAACAAAACATAATTAAATGACTGGCAACTCGTATAAAACATAACAAAATTAAATAGGTATGTTTTTTATATATACATGTTGGTCTTTAATAATCTACATAATTATACATTGCATGTGTACAATTATACGATATTTTTCATGTAGCATTGCAAAGGCTGTTTAGAAAGCTTCCGCAATTCATAGTTACATATGTGACTCACTGAATTCCTTTCCGAAGGTAAGTCAGTGAGCCATTGGTTTCTGCAAAAATATAAGAGGTTTTAATGAATTTGTACTGTAGTTTTGATTGGGTATTACATACATGTGCATGTATATGCAAAATATTCCTTAACATATTTTAAATGAAGAAAGATGATTTGTCATGTGTGAATTGTGTAACAATCTGGTTTTAAATATATATTTTTTTAAAACAAAAACCTAAAAAAAATCCACTATTTTCACATAATCACTTATGCAACAATGTACCTTCATCATCTGCATACGGCGTTTGTATATCTCAGTTGATTCGATACGCAAGAGCATGCTCTACGTACATGTATGAACAATTTTATAAAATGAGGTAAATTACTGACAAAAAGTTGATGAAACAAGAATATCAGCAGTCTCGTTTAAAGTAATCATTTCGTAAATTCTTTGGTCGATGCAATGACCTTGTCCAGCAAATACAACTTATCATTGAGTCAAAAGCTGACTGACGTTTTTCATACTTATTGTTAGTCCATTATTTATACACTGAATTGACAGATTTTTCCGTTAGGCCTATTTCCCGATGATGACAAGGAGCACACGGCGGGTGTGACCCGTCTTCAGGGGATGCTCATTCCTCCATGGCATCTTATCACACCACTGATGTTTAAGAGGTCGGTGTTTGCTCTGCTCTTATTTTGTAATGTTTTTGGACTTTTGATCTTGAATACTGTTCATTATATACATTTGTTCCATTTATAACACAAAAGATGCTTCCCCACAACAGAAAGTTTTCATTTTCTCGTTTTTTTTTATCCCTATATCTGTATCATATATCTTGTTTTCAAAGTGTGATTATCACAAAAAAAGGATGTGAAATGTAATCCCAAATTCAGATCTGATAATAAATGATAAACTATTAAATGACATATAGGAAATGAAAACATTTGGAATAGCAAACCTTTGTTAGTAATTGTGTTGTACCCATAAGTAAATAATGTAGCCAGTTTTTCCAAGCGCCTTTTTTTGTTATAACAATGCGCGATTATTTTAAGGCAACACAGATCAGAATTCGGCGAATTCACACTTTTTCTTAATATGTAACACTGACAAATCGGAAAAAAGTCATGGATAAAACATTTGCTTTCATAAATAGTTCTTTAATGGGGCTTATACTAAAGGAAGCACTATACCATGACGTCATCATATGACCTCTATATATAGAAAAATACGCCTTAATTAAAAAGTAAAAAGTTCAACAATACCCCGGCGATATTCAGTTTCTGTTTTTTTTTTATTACTTATGTAAAATAATCTCTGTTCCATGAAAAGTGCTGCTAGAATCATATTCTCCTATCACAGAAATAATTATTCAACACCTTCCGAAGAAATCTTACCAATATTTTAAGATCTTGTACATAAGATCGAAAAAAATGCACCAAATCCCGTTAACGATACGATTCTAGCAACATTTTCCAAAATCAACAGAATAGGTCATTTCGATAGAAACAAAAATTAAGTTTTAAAGTATGCAACGTAGTGTTGAATATTTTACAAACTGTTTGTTTCAAACGACAACGGAAAGGTTGATCGGGAAGTAAATACACTCTCTGCTTTTATTGTACGAAGATATTGTAGAAAATTAATAT
Source organism: Saccostrea cuccullata (assembly GCF_032062105.1). Classification (NCBI taxonomy): domain Eukaryota; kingdom Metazoa; phylum Mollusca; class Bivalvia; order Ostreida; family Ostreidae; genus Saccostrea; species Saccostrea cuccullata. The sequence goes on along the minus strand of NW_026936166.1, from coordinate 27,579 downwards.
ATAAGCTTACCTTATTGCAAAGCTTTACTCAGGCATGTATTACACATGATATTCATGCTTAATCCTTTTAAACTCCGAATTTTATGACCCCCCTCCCCCCTTCCAGCTTGAAAAGCGGGAGCGGATATAGTAATTGGTACGTCAGTACATCCGTCCGTCCGTCTATTACGCTTTGGGGTACCCATTTCTTACCCGCAACTCCTGTCATACCACAGAATGAAATTTGAGCTTTTACAGAATCTTTATTATGTATTGCCATTGTGCACTTTCGATTTTAATTTTTGATCTGACACATAATTAGGATTATCCTCATCAGAACATGGACACTGACATAATATTGATATGGGATTGATATACGTTTCACTTTCACTCTGCTTATACTGATCAACAGTTATGACGTCACGGGTTTGGTATTTAACCCCCGTGATAAATACATACATATATTTATACCACCCAGAAACGACCAGATTCTTTCTATGTAAGCTTCTGCAAGTTTCGATTCATTTCTTCGACCTCAAATCAATCCTTAAATGTAGATTTTAAGAAATCGTTATTTCCAAAGTTGTCTATGAGGTCATACATGTAGTGTATAGGCAAGTTGAATAATTGGTTTTAGCCTTAACATACCCACGTGTTCATTTCGTTTTAAAATGATAATAATTATTAATAGATTATGAATTCCTGTTAACTCTGGCATTGCAAACTGAAGTACTGAGTAGTTCAAAATAAATATTTGTTTTTTGACTAAAAAATATTAATTACGGACATGATATATGGTAAAAATATAGAACAGGAAACACAGAGATGTATGTATCTTTTTTTGAAACTGTGTTGTCGCCATTTAAGAGGTACGCGTGCCAATTCTTCCTGCTAGAATTTGATAATTCGGAGTATTTAATGAGAGGAAAAATGTTTTGTTGTGTTTTATTTTCGATAGTGATATAAAGATACAGCTTTATAATGAAAAAATTTAAATTGAATATAAAGTCTTAGATTCATGAATTTTCAATAAATTTTAAAATATATCATAATTACAAAATTAACTGCTGAACAAATCGACAATTTAAGATATTTAATAAAGTAATATAATAAAGTATTGCTAAAAATGTGTACAAGTTTAATTTTGTTTATATCAATAAAATTTCCCAACAAAACATTTAAATTATATTGAAATACATGGAATAAACATCAAGACTTCATTTTCATCTTTATTTATTTTTAATTAAATTTGCTTTCAATGATTCGATGAATAGTTGTAACATTATTTTTTTATATAATTACATAGTAAGTACACGATCAATGAAAACATAATGAGAGAGAGAGAGAGAGAGAGAGAGAGAGAGAGAGAGAGAGAGAGAGAGAGAGCATATAATACATTTTACACTTATACTTTTAAAAGGCATGCACAAACTATCAATGCTTTAGAATATATATAAACTTTGTTTCATTTTCTGTAAATTATGGCAATATTAATTTAAAATTCATTCTTAAATATAAAAAATATGATTTCTTTTCTGAGGGGTTTTAATATTTAAGGAATTTCCTCCGTTTGTGATGTCATAGGTTTTAGCAAAATCGGTAAATAATTTAAATCCATACCCAAAAGAAATTCATTTTCAACGAATGCCTTTCAATAGGTGTAATATAAAATAATCAAACTATTTTTTCTATGCTCCTTATTTGATAGATTATTCAATGGTACATGTATCTTTCAAAAATATTAAGGGTAATAGTTTCTTCTCATCTTCGAATTTATTCTGTATTTTTTAAATTGTACTTGTGATGTAAAATGTTCTCCCCGTTTTCCACAATTCAAGTATGAATGATGTTTACAATTTTGAGCTATACATTCAAGTGGCATGACCTTGAAAACAATGAAAAGGTAGCCACAACCTTTATATTCCGGCACTTATACAGTGCAGTTTAGTTGTCATATCTTTTCTAAACTCCTAGTTTTCATAAAGCTTTTGCTGTATTATACATATATCTTAAAAAGAAACAAATGATTTAGACTCATTATGAAACTTTAAAATATCTGCTTTTTTGTTTTCAAAATTGAAATGTCATATTCTATCTTTTTCAACTTTTTAATCTTTACACAATTTCAAATTTATTAAGTCTACTTGAGAATAAGGAACCTATTTTTTTCTGTGTCCGAACACTATTAAATGGACTTACAAAATGAAGAAATTACAATATTCTACAAAGACTGTGTTATTTAACGTATCTCTGGAGAATTTTTCATTCATATGGAGACGCCACCACTTGCCGATGGAGAGCTTCAAATTTTGTCCTTTAAAGTGGCACTAAGGGCCATTGAGCTGTGAAGATTTTTTGCATGCAAGAACCTACTGCGACACGGGAGCCCAGTTTATACGGTCTCATCCGAAAGACCGGTCTCCAAGTCCCACAGTAAGATTCAAACCCGCGACGTAAGGATCAATCCTTACTTCGAGACTCTAGAGCAGACGCTCTAGCCTCTGCACCACGCTGAAGACCTCTACGAAGACATACATGTAAGTACAAAATTTGAAATATGATTTCAAGACTTATCCACCAGTATCTAGGAATTCAGTTTTCTTTTTCTTGACGAAATACAAAAAATGTTGCGAAACTTACATAATTTCCTTCAAATATTTCAATTAGGTAAACAATAAGACAAAGCAGATGGTAAGGATAACAACTATCACATTGATATAGCATACATATATCTGAGGTAAAAAAAAATTGAGATCATTGAAGAAATTGATATTTTTTAACTACTTTCAATTAAATTTTTCACCGATATGAACTTATTTATTTAAATATTTCAATGCTTCTGTACATGTACTTCTAGAACTTTTAAATTTTATTTTGTCTAAACTTATCAAAAATAATCCATATGTGACTTTAAAACAAGAAAGTCCATATGTAAAATGCACGTCTTCTTTTCATTGCTGTATACATTGGTGATTGAAATAAACTCTAGTTGATGTAAACTATTACATGTACGAACATTTATTCCTGAATATTCCACATAATCCCAGTAATGCTATCATTGCACTAGATATCATATTAATCAGCAACACCGTTCGATCTTATTAATCCGAAAGTAAATAGAGAAATGTTATGAATATGTATTTATTTACTAAGTTCGAGGACAACATGCGTTTTGTCGGACCCAAGAATCAAACTGCTTGCCTGAGATCGTCAGGCCAAAGGCAGATAAACAATTTAGTTTATGGGTCGAAAAAAAACCATTTTCCCCGAGAACACAGTCAATAAATGTTTTGTTTATACTTATTTTTTTCTACAAAAATTTGTCTTGTATATAAATTCCGTGATATGATCTGATTTTGAATTTGATCGAATACTAAGGAATGCGTATGGAATTTAGCTCCGCCAACTGTGTGGCATACATTGTAGCGGTCCAACATCTCATCGACAGGTCAATCAACGATTTTTTCCATACCCACTCAGTAAAACTAAAATGTTAGACATTTTTTCCATTAAGATTTGCATAGGGACAATTTTTTAAAGGTATAACAAACGTTATTAATGTTCAAAGAGAAACCTAAATGATTCTAACAGTGAACTTAATATCACCAGAGTTTCACATATTTATAATGGCAATGTGAATATATAAACAAGCTTGAGATCAACTGTTGCATCCAGTTTTGGAGGACGGGAGAGCCTTTGCTAAGCTGTACGTACCTTCTGACTTGTCAATCTCTATATGTCCTGCAAAGTCGTACAATTCGTTATTTGGCGTTAAATGGGTGTTGTCATTTATATGATTATATGTCTCTTCGATGCATGAATATGGATCATTATTGTATTAAATATTTTTCCGGATTTTTTGAATTTGAATCTGTGATTCACCGACGCAAACGGCTCTTTCGGAATGCTTGTACAATACATTTTGGAGTGCTAAATTGCTTCCATTCTGCAGGATAGGCGTATTGCGATATCTGCTAAATGATTAAAATTATTTATTACGTACATTTTTGTGAGAAAAAGACCTGTAAAATTTTAATGAAACTTACATAAAATACATTGTTTTAAAGGTGAAAAGAAATGCAGCATTCTTTTTTATTTTCCTTGTAAGATGTAAATTCTCAAATCTCTAACTACACTCAAAAACTTTTTATTCACTTACTTCGAACGCTTCCAAATTTTCTTGAAAACAACTGAAGCACAAATTGAAGAGGTTAAGCCAAGAAAATATCCAATAACTCCAGCGATGATAAAGATATCTTCCACTTTATTATAATTGATTATTGCTTAATTAGTAGTAGTTTTAGTATTATTATTATTATTACTAAAGGAGAAAATTCATAACTCAAAATTCCATAAAAATAATAAAATGTATATGAAAACAAATCTTTTATCTTTTTGTTTCTTTGTGTTTTCTTTATTTGTGTCTTCAAAAAATATTTATAAAGTAAAGTTTAATGAAATCCTATATCAAGTAGGTCCAAGAAAGAGTCTGTTGAATTTGTCACAATTTTTATTAAATTCTATTTTGTTAATTATTGTGTACCATAGTCTCATGTTCATTATATAGTCGTTAGAAATAGTTAGTCACGACTTGTACAATTTGTCGACATGTCAGTGTGTAAAAGGCTGTAAAAGTGAGATGTGTTCGCCATAAGTAAAATGTTATTTTACCTGTGTGTTAGAGAGATATTTCCATACATTAGGTCCGAATGTCTAGTGTGTTAGATGTTTTCTTTTGTCGATATAATCGAGAAATTTTTAGACCATTTACAGCGATGAGTTGGAACTGTTTATATTCTTTGCAAGTGTTTTTTTTTTAATTTGCTATAAATTCATTATTCGATAATTTGGTAAAGTATATTGTCTGTGCTTGATAATATACTAGATATATACATAATTTGAATTGTTTACATGACACATTTTTTTTCATGGAGATCATTTTTCTGAAACGTTTACTGTAGGTACTAAATTATCTTATTTTTCTCATAATCTCAGTCTGTAATTTTGACTTTTATACTTTGTTTATTGTATTTCAGTGCTTTTATTTCCTTAATAAATGATGCAAACTTTAACATTTGTCTTGCTGCTTGGTTATACATGTATTACATGTATATAAGACGTTGACAGTTACCTTGCGTCGCACCGGAAGTTACAGGAACTCTTGGCAACGACTGTTTGTATGGATAATTCGAACAGAGCAGTTAAATCTTCCGTCACACTTATACAGAGATCTTCGGATATTTGTACATGGCAAAGAAACATTGACGGGTTGGATTAGTAGATATTTTAGTCGGTGTATTGAAACTTTTCTTCTGTTCGTGATTACTTTGTTGCTTTTTATTTGTATGAGTGGTGTTGGTTTGAGTGGTGTGTATGTGCACGTGTGCAGATTTTTTTTTTCATTTTTTTTGTGCACTTGATATACAGTATTTGTTTACACGTACTATTTACGCTTTTTTCGCTTTTTTTCAAAGCTTGTTTACAGTTACGGAATATTTTCATGCCATTATCGCAAATTGTGACAAAATTAAATCAAAATTGTAATAGTATGCTATCAATACTTTACAATGAATTTTAAGGAAAAGGCTTTATAGTGTTAATTTAAATCAATCTAACAAAAACGCACATGCGTGCCAAAATTCCCATGAACGGTTTTTCGGACCATCGACACATTTCCGTCCCCTCATTTGATATCCATCCATACAGAGACAGTGACCATCAACACATCGTACAGCAGGATCTGCATTAGTGCACTGCGGAGAGCGAAAACATTCCTGACCAACAGATAAATTGCCTAAATAAAAAAAATGGGAGAACTACTTCTAACAAATGTAATTTGATTTATTGAAAAATTTGAAAAAAGGGATTTGTCAAATCGTGCATTCATACCTGGAAGACAGTCTCCACGAAAATTTGAATAACCCTCATCACAATTGCATTGTTTACTAACTGTAAAATTTACACTTCCTGCATATTTGCAGCTTCCAGCATTTTTTGTACCACTGCACTGTTCATTAAATTCACAGCTTTCTCCAAGAAGCAGTGTACCTGTGGTATATAATGAAACTAAACTTACAGATATGACAAAAAATTGAAACAATAGAATTTTGAAACTCGGGTGGTTTCACTATTTTTTAAAGAATTTTTCGTTTTCAGCCATGGTTGTGCAATGCGTCTTCAACCTACATGCACCTGATGCAGGGCCTCCGAAGGTCATCATCAGAACATTTTAACATAAGACTTTTTATTTTATGTAAAGTATTAACTAAATAAAATAAATTTTAACTTTTCTCTTACCAGGTAAGCACTTTTGTTCCTTTAGAAGAAATCCTTCTTGACAGTGACAATATCCATCAACACATCGATCTGCATGTCTTGTACTGGAACACTGTGATGAAAGGTAGCATTCATTTCCTACTGATAAATTACCTGGAATAAAACATGTAAATATAATTTTTTTTCTATCAGAGTGTAAATCTTTTGTATTTCAGTTTAAATACATTTAACTCAACTATTTTAAACCCTTTTTTATTTAATGTTACATATATTTTGAAAATCAGAATATTTCAAACGATTGTTGTATCTATGTATACATGTATATACCCGGAAGACAGAGTCCTAGCACCGGTAGGAAGTTATCGTCGCATTGGCATGATTTCTCTTGGTTAAAGTTTCCAGATAATTCTGAGTTTTACACTTTCCAGCATTTTCGCTTCCAGAACATTGTATACTTAAAGAGCAACTTTCGCCAAGTCGCCTTTTGCCTACAATGATCAAAATTAAAACGAAAGGATTTTCTCCTTCAAGTATTTTACTCGACTCATACAGCTAAATAAAAACATTACTTTTAAAGCAGAAATCATTCATTTGGATGGTATAAATAAAATGCAACATTTCGTTGAAAACAGAAATTTTAATAAACTGCATATTATTTCTAGAAATACCAAGTGTTCAATGTAATTCAAGTTTATACCTAATAATTTTAGAATATAATATAAAGCATAAAATTTGATGGGAAATAAAAAATAATCCTATTAACATTATTTGATTATAACATGGTGTAGGTGCCTCTGTGGTATTCAAAACTGCTGTGGAACTCACATTTTTAAGGATTATATACATTTTGTCAAAATGGATTAAATGTATCAGATCCATGTTAAAAACACGTATTAAAAGATTGAGGGGCAATATGAAAACAATCTATCCTTCAGTATTTAGTAATCCAGAACTAAAAAAAAGAATTAGATAGATTACGTGATCAGTTTTGTATATATATTGAATATCGTAAAGAACCAAAATGAATTTGAAATACCGTATGTACCCTGCATATTAAATTCCAAAACTTCATAAGAATTCTTACAAACAAAGATTCATGGCGGATTTCAGTAAATAATCAACCAAACCTCTTTCTTTACTCCTCACTTATAGTCCATGAGCCAGGCCATGAATATTTCGGTATTTGTACCATCTCGGGTGAATAAATTTCATAGTTAATTTTTGAAGGACATACATCTCTACCTTCAGAAAATGTATGATAGCATTCAATTGATTGTGGCTTTAATGGTGTGTCAGCCGTTTGTATACACCAACCCAACTTGTTCATTTTCTCAGCCGTGTCTTTGAAAGAAAAACGTTGGTTTTTCAATACGCAATTTATATCTTATTTCGAAAGATATTTTCTTGAAAATTCTTTTGAATGCAGACCATGATTTACCCTATTCAATTATCATTCAATATTGCCTCTGAAAAGAGCCGTCTAAATTATATAGGAATATAAATCTACCCTTGGTCATAAAAGTGGAATACATGTATGCAATGTTGAAATTTTGAACAAATTACTACTGTGACAATTTTCACACAAAAAACATATTGCATGGTCATTTTATTTAAAGAATTTCTATCACGTATTAGTATTTCAAAACATTTTGTCAGTAAAAAATAAATATAACTTGATTTTGTGGGCTGTGTCTCACGACCTGCAATGGCGTAACGACCCTTCCCTCCACTAGTCCGGGTAAAAAGAACCCTCTTAAGGGAGATCCCTCTAGGAGAGCACTCTCTACACAAAGCGCTGACGGGTCTCACACCCTGTTGATTGAGGGCTTGCCTACCCATAACGCATGTAAAGAATGTGCACCGGCGGACTCTGCGGAGGAAACCGTCATGGGTCAACGGAGAAGAAGGCAGACACAGCAAGCACCGTGGAATGCTTCGAGCAAGGCACGGCACATATAGCACGTCTTAGTCTTCTGTTGTATCTGTCTTCATCTCCAGACGTCCTAACATCTGTCTTGCCACTGGATCTAGATGGTTGCGGGCGATAGAGTGAGGTCGGCGACGTGCAACCCTTCTTCATTTTATTCAAACTCATAGCGCAAGACAATGAGCATCTTCCATCCCTTCTATCATCCAACCCAAAGCCCTGTGGCGACAGGCGAGCAACGAAGGTGACAGGTGCGGGTTCACTGGAAGTCGGTAGTCGTGGACCTGCACACAGGCGGCACAGACCATATGGTCGCTCTTCACGGACCAGAGCAGCGGTGGAGTTCGGCAGCCCCCTGTGTTACTGAGCAGTCCTCTTTAGGAACGCACTGCTCACCTCCATGACAAGAGGAGCAGATTATAAAAGGTATTCCAAACTTTCCCTAGCCAGTTTTCCGCGGCTGATGTGAACCAAACACATGCGAAATAAAGAGAACAAGAAAAAACAAGGATCAGGACAACGTCATTGTCAGGATGAGAAACAGACAGACAGTTCATCTGTTCACCAAGGCTATGTGCGGCGCGGAGTGCTGGAAAGATCACTGTCTCACAGTCTTTAAACTTCACCACTAAACTTCCGGATCAAACTCAGGATACGTCCTCAAGAGACTAAGGCTTCAAAACGTCTCAACGTTGGTAAGCTCAAGTTGCCTTTACCTCTCTCCGTACTTTGCTGACACCCTGGAAGAACGCCTGAACTCCACCGTGCTGCATGGGGCACAGTTCTTAATACTGTGTACAGTACAGTCTTTGAGTGTCTTGGGCCCTCCACCAAAAATAACACAAAGACTGGTTTGATGAGAACCAACCCGAGATCATGCAGCTTCTTGAGGACAATCATCGCGCTTCCAAGGCTCATAAAGATGATCCCACCTCTACAACCATGAAAGACGCTCTGAGGAACGCTGGCAGCATAGCACAGCAACAACTTCGGGATATGCAGGACTCCTGGACCAAAGCTGACGAGATCCAACTTACGCCGAATCTCATGACAGGCCTAGGAAAAACTTTTACTGTGTACTTGGAGAAGTCTACGGGCCAACTCCATCAGGCTCGTCCCTTCTCCTCAGTGATGACGAGTTAACACTCATCAGAGAGAAGGAAAAGATACTGGACAGGTGAGCGGAACATTTCATTGGTGTTCTGAACCGTCCTTCTACCATCAACGACGAAGCCATCAACCGTCTACCCAGAATCCCATCAAATAGTCACTGGATGCCGTTCCCACATTGGATGAGATCCAGAAAGCAATTAGTCTGTTTTCAACTGGCAATGCACCTGGCCGATATCCCGATACTCCATCCCAGCTGAGATTTAGAAGGAAGGGGGCATGGCTCTAATCGGAAAACTCCATCATCTGCTTGTGCGAGGATCTGCCTGACCAGTCACCTCAACACCCACCGTCCAGGTCATCCCCCTTCCACAACAAAAATGAGACAGGGGTCATCGTCGTCACCGACGGACGAATAACTAAACTAATATATGTGCGTTGGTACTTATCTTTTCATTATACAAATTTTTGAGATACATATAATTGTTGAATAAAAGGGGTAAAAATATGCATTTTTTGTTAGAATCACGGCTAGTAACTCAGTTAATGCTCTTTTAATATGTTCATCATATCTCGGAGTATTCTGGTAAAACTTTCTATCACGGTTGGCAACTGTGTGAAAAACACTTTGCAGGTTGCAAATATAATTAGTTCAAACTACCTAATTTGAGCAAATAAAGGGCAATAACTGTGTCTCCAGCATTAAAGCCACAACTGATTTGATGCTATCATACATTTTCACACTCGTTAGGGGTATACCTTACCAATTATCACTATCAAGTTTATTCACCCAAAATGGTACCGACCACCCCCAGTGGCTCATGGACTATTAGATATCAACAGTTGTGAAGGAGAAACTTCAGGAGTACTGTGCAACAATATATTCAAGAAGTGATTTAAATAAGATATGGATACTTAAAAACTGCAAGGAACTTTTGGACAATTTGAAATCAAAATTTTACAAAAATCAGCAGGTTAATCATGTTAATATTCCCCACGATAAATTAAACTTCAGACTTTTAGATATTATTGACAGCTGCTTTTTCAATAAAAATGGAACTCGTAAATTTACCATGCCATTGCTCATTTACTTAATTATTTTGTAAAAACATTTCGATCATACAGACAAGCACTCTGAAGTTGACTTCAAAAAGATGTTTGAGTTTCTGATTGACAATATCTATGTTGTTTTTGGTGATCAGATCTTCAAACAATTGGTATTCCCATGGTTCCAATTCCGCCCTTTATTAGCACATTTATTCTTGCATTCATATTAAGCAGAAATCGTGCAAAATCTTATGCGTGAAAAGATGAAAACACTTGTTGTGGCCTTCAACTCGACATTTAGATATACCGACTATGTATTGTCAATAAACAATGGTAATTTCCATTCTTATGTCGATACGATATAGTCTGGTGAGCTTGAGATAAAAGATACCATAGAGTCTGACACATCTGTTTCATTTTTGTTGGGGATAATTTACTTGAAAGACGTTAATGGTAATCTAACAACCAAGTTCTATGAAAAACGTGAAAACTTTAACTTTTCTATCGTCAACTTCCCTTACTTGTGCAGCAATATTCCTTCATCACATGCATAGGGAGTTTATATATCTCAGTTGATTCGATACGCAAATGCATGCTCTATGTATGAACAAATTTTAAGATGATGTAAATTATTGACAAACAAGTCGATGAAACAAATTGTTCTCGTTTGAGGTAATGATTTCAAAATTTCTATGGTCGATATAATAACCTTGTCATTTGACCTGTCAAATACAATTTATCCTTGCGTCAAGTGTTGACTGATGTTTTTCATACTAATTGTTAGTCTGTTATTTATACACTGAATTGACGATGGGTTTTCCGTCATTTCCTGATCATGACATGAAGAACACAGAAGGTGTGGCCGGTCGTCAGGGAATGCTCACTCCTCCATGGCATGATCCCACCTCTAATGTTTTGGAGGTCCGTGTTTGCCCTGCTACTATTTTGTATCGTTTTATGGACTTTTGATCTTGCCTACTGTTCGCTATCATCTCCATATGTTTCATAAGTCATAAACTTTTTTTAATGAACATGCTCTCATATATCTGAACAATAATTTCACTAGAACATATATTACGCATTCTTTTTTTCTGACTTTGATGTATGTTTTAAAACAGAAATCATATTATGGTCAAGAACATTTGATTACAAGTTAAATGAAATGCTAATTATATCGGTGCTCAGAATGAAACATAAAGTGGGATATATTTGTAGAGAATAAAAGGATCATTGTCTTTAGTCTACGAACCCTTTAAGCATGTTCCATTCACAAGTTCATAGTTTTGAGAACAGTGGCATACTTTATTCTTTCCATTCATTGAACAATTTCCTGCTCCTCTGGTGGCAGTACATTGCTCACTTACGGTGCACGTCATATTCAAGCTTTTATTTGCTAAAAATATATATATATATAAATATGTTGATAAATAATTTTAAAAAATTAAGAAGCTCTTAAAGTCAGTATTATTCTTTCCATTCATTGAACAATTTCCTGCTCCTCTGGTGGCAGTACATTGCTCACTTACGGTGCACGTCATATTCAAGCTTTTATTTGCTAAAAATATATATATGTATATATAAATATGTTGATAAATAATTTTAAAAAATTAAGAAGCTCTTAAAGTCAGTATTTGGAATGTATTTGTTAAAAAACATAAAAGACGGCTGTGGATGTTGGGTGTCAAGAAAGCGGTCGAAATTGAATCCATTTCCATTTTTATTGCTTTGCAAGAAATACATGTATTATATTGTGCACCTAATTTTTCCCATTTAAATTGTTGCTTAGACATAGAATTTAGAAGGTATGCGTCTATGCTTTAGTGGTACTGAAATTCAATTTACCTTATATGAATGTAGAATGTATATTGCTCTATAGAGCACATGTAATAAGCAACTGAAATTATTAACAATTTTTTTAAGGGTGGTGGGGGTAACTTTGTTTTGTTTTTGAGATTTGACGATAAAGTTTTCACAACCAATTAAGCATTTGAAATAATCAACAGATTAATTGGTGGAAAGGGGGGGGGGTCAGAAATTTAATGATTGGAAAGTGGAAATAAACCCTATAGATAAGTCATAACTTGAATTATCAATTCAACCCTTTGTCAAGAATACAGATAAGAAAATTCATAAAATTCAATAATTTGAAATAATATAATCATTTTTCCCCGAAGATACTTTTATTTTTGTATGATATCTATGTGCGATATTTACGTGATATTTAACAAACACAACAAAACCAGGTAATGGCGAAATATCTTACCTTCTTATATTTAAAATAAGGTGCGTATCTCTGAACAGATTAATAAAGAATCAAATAATGAAGCAATTTAAAGAAGATTGTCATTATTTAGCTTATCGTCAGATTTGATAAAACCTCTTTAAGATAAAAAGAAAATAATTTCGTTTAAATGAAAATTATGCCTGTTTTGTTTTTACTAATAATTGAATCAAAGATTCCACACCATTTTAAAAATGTGCTTAAACGGTTTCATAAATGTATATAGTTAACAAAATTTGATGTGTATTATCTTAATTTTGTATTTGAAAAAAAATTCTTTCGTTTCCAAATATGGCTTTTCAACATCACCTAAATATCTTGGTGTAAAACAAGTGTTAAGAGTTATCTCTCTTTACGTATTGATTTTTCATGTTGGAACTCTTTTGTGTTTTTTGGTAAAATTGTTGCATATAAGCCCGCCATTTGTTAACGTGCTTTTACTTCGACAATTTCTCCATAATTTTGGCCTATCACAGAGTATGTATTTATTTGTAAACACTTAATTATTCTGTCAAATGATTATCTCTATATGTTTATACCTTTTTTAGAGGCCTAAAGCAGTTTTATGTATTTAATTGAAGCTTTCATACTTGAAACTTGTCGTCTGTTGATAATGTAAACATAGCCTTGTTTTAATTTGTACATCTGCCTATGAATTATTTGCTAAGCGATAGATTGATAATGTTACAAGTTATCTGGAATATATTTTAATAGTTTTGATCTAATATTTGTGGTTTAATACTTCTAAATGTCATGCTGCAAAATTTTATTTCTATGGAAGCCATTTAGTGTCATAAATCCTATTTACATTGTTGCTATTATTCATAGTAATTTCTTTCAACTATAGGAAATACCAGTTTAATATGAATGTAAGTTTATTTTGTATGAAATTCAAGTGTTTCATTGTGTCTTTGTTTATATTTCAGTCTTTTACCACAATCACATAATACATTGATGCAACTTAGCCAGAATTGTTGTTGTCAATCTGTGGGTAAACTATCTGTCAGAAGACCAGGGGTCATAGCGACAGAACAGTAAAAGATCTCGTAATCATACAGGCATTCAGCTATGGATCAGCCAGTCAACGAAAACGACATCGTCTCAGTGTCCTCGCAGAGTCGGACTTCCAGACGTTCCTCTTCAAAAAGTGACATGGGGTCGCTTATTGCGCAGGCCAAAGCCAAGTTAGAAGCTGCTAAGGCAAGACTGAGATTCGCAGAAATGGAGTCAGAATTAAAAAGGAAACAGGCGTTACTGGAGCAACAAATGGCCCTCGACGAGGCCAAGGTGAAAAGAGAAAGAGCTGAACTTTCTGTAGATTTAGAACTACTCACTCAACAAAGAGAGACAGCCGCGCTTGAAGCTGAGGCAAATGCTTTCGACCAAGAATCGCAACTTTCAAGGATTTCGCTTCCAAATACAGGAACTCTAGATCCCATCACAAGAACAAAAGCCTATGTGGATGAAGACAATCGTGTGAGAGTACCATATATTCAGGATACACATGAATCAAAGGCAAAGAATGAAAATGACACCTACAGTGCACAACCGTTAGTTGAACCTAACAGGAAGTTGAATCCAGAAGCTTCTTCCTTCATACCAAACCACTCCGTCGCTGGTAATTTCACACGATACCTCCTCAAGAAGGATTTAATGCTCACTCGACTCTCAGCCTTTGATGATCGACCGGAGAGCTACATGACATGGAAAGCTTCATTCAAGACTGTGATGAGTGAACTGGATGTTTCACCTACTGAAGAGCTTGATTTCCTGTTGAAGTGGAGTGGACCAGAGTCTAAGAGGCATGTTTTGAGCATAAAGTCCGCAAACATAAGCAATCCACCACGGGGTCTACAGAGAGCTTGGGAGAGACTAGAAGAACAATACGGATGTGCTGAAATGATTGAGTCATCATAAAAAAGAAGAGTCGAGACATTTCCAAAGTTAACACCTACAGATTCAAAGAAACTGTATGAACTGTCAGACTTAGCATCAGAAATTGAGTCCATTAAGTGTGATGAACGAATGAAAGCTGTGCTCGGATATTATGACTCCTCAACTGGTGTGACACCCATTGTAAACAAATTACCGCACAATCTCCAAGAAAAATGGACATCATCAGCTATCAGATATATGCAGGAGCATCACACTGTGTATCCACCGTTCTCCCATTTTGCGGAATTCCTACGACAACAAAGCAGGATCAGAAATAATCCAAGTTTTCTGTATGAAACATCATTTGTCAGGAAGGACACAAACATGTCAAACTATTATCATAAAAACTCTGTTGTTGTGAAGAAAACTAACACACATCATGAAGCTCAAAACACAGCACCTAGTACCGAGGACATTTCCATGTTTCAAAAGTGCCCGATTCACAATACGGACCATCTTTTGAATAAATGCAGAGCCTTCAGGTTGAAGAGTATTCAGGAAAGGATGAAATTCTTAAAGGAAAAGAAAATATGTTTTCGATGTTGCGCCTCGACTACTCACATTAAGAAAGACTGTAAGGAGATAGTGTCATGCAAAGAATGTAACAGCGGCAGTTATCCTACAGCTTTACATGTTGACACACCATCAGGGACTCTACGTACAGCCGCATCATCTCACAGCGGGGAGGTAATTGACATTACTTCAAAGTGCACGCAGATATGTGGTAGATTTCCTGGAAAATCTTGTGCTAAAATACTGTTAGCTAATGTTCATCTACAAGAGAGTCCTGAAAAACGAATACACGCATACGTCATGTTAGATGACCAGAGTAACCGTACTCTGGCCAGCACGCAACTCTTTGATTCGCTTGGAATTGAGGGACAGGATGTGGAATACATACTTACCTCAGGTGCAGGAAAGGAACGAGCTGCTGGGAGAAGAGCCCATTGTGTAGTGGTGGAATCTTTGGACCACAGCGTCCGTCTCCAACTTCCTGCTGTTACGGAATGTAGTCATCTTCCTAACAATCGCGAGGAAATTCCCACACCGGAGGTAGCTCAGAACTACGCTCATCTACTTGACATCGCTCAGTACATTCCACCCCTGGATGATGGCGCCCAAATTATGCTGTTAATCGGAAGAGATGTCATTCAAGCTCACCATGTTCTGGACCAGCGTATTGGACCAGCTAATGCCCCTTACGCACAGAAACTTCCATTAGGATGGGCCATCATAGGTGAAACCTGTTTAGGTAGCTCTCACTTACCAGAAGAGTTCAATGTCACAAAAACGAACATTCTTGAAAGTGGACGGGGTACCATACTTGAACCTTGTCAGAGTAAATTGTCAGTGTGTGAAAAGCTAGATGTGTGTGACTCCAGTTATGAACCGGACATGGACAAGTTATTCGAGAGATCAGACGATGACGAAAAACCTGGCTTATATGTGAATGACAAAAAATTCTTAGAGATTGTGAGTTCCCAATTCCAAAGGGACAAAGAGGGATTTTGGACCTCACCACTGCCGTTTAAGCCCAATCGTCAAAAGCTACAAAACAACTACGATACAGCGATGAAGAGAGCTAAGAGTTTGGACAGAAGCTTAGAGAAGAATCCCTTGAAAAAGGAGCAATTCTTAGCATTCATGGAGAAGATGTTTCAGAGAGGCCATGCTGAAAGAGCGCCGCCCCGGGCAGAAGGAGATGAGTGCTGGTTTTTGCCTATCTTTGGTGTCTACCACCCTAGGAAGAAAGATCAAGTACGCGTGGTATTTGATTCAGCTGTGAAGCATAATGGTGTTTCACTGAATGACGTTCTGTGTTCCGGTCCAGACTTAACAAATAGTCTATTAGGAGTTTTACTTCGCTTCAGACAGGAACCAGTAGCGATTGTTGCGGACATAGAGCAAATGTTTTACTGCTTTAAGGTCAACGAGGAACACCGCAATTACCTTAGATTTTTATGGCATGAAGGAAACGAATTCCACGAACCGCTTGTTGAATTTCGCATGTGTGTTCATGTTTTTGGTAACACCGCCTCTCCAGCCATAGCGACATATGGCCTCAGATTTGCAGTGAATCAGAGTCAACTTGGTGCAGATGTTAGTAACTTTGTGTGCAAAGACTTTTATGTCGACGATGGACTTAAATCATTACCTACCATTGAACAAGCCATAGACCTACTTCAGAGAACACAGAAAGCACTGAAAAATGAGGGAAACTTGAGACTTCACAAGATAGCCTCAAACCGAGAAGAAGTCATGCAAGCTTTTCCACCTGAGGACCTGTCGAAGGATTTAAAGGACCTGGAGTTTGGTAACGAAATACTGCCAGTCCAGCGTACTCTTGGTGTCTCTTGGAATCTGGAATCAGATGCCTTCTTGTTCCACATTGCAACAGAAGAGCAACAATTCACAAGAAGAGGGGTGCTTTCCACGATCAACTCCATTTTTGATCCTTTAGGTTTCTTGGCCCCCGTCATCATTGATGGTAAATTACTTATGCGCCAATTAGTGGGATGTACAAGTGACTGGGACGAGCCCTTACCTTTGAAGTACTCAGCAACATGGGAATATTGGGTCAACTCTTTGAAAGACTTGCATGGTTTGAGTATTCCTCGCACCTACCTTTCAATGTCATGGACGAGTGCATGCAACAAATCAGTACACATCTTTTCAGATGCCTCGGAACAAGCAGTTGCTGCTGTGGGATACCTTGTAAATCTGAACCAAGAAGGAAGATCAGAAATCGGCTTCATCCTTGGCAAGTCAAAGGTCGCACCGAAGCACGGTCATACCATACCCAGATTAGAGCTTTGTGGCGCAGTAATTGCAGTGGAGATAGCAGAATCAATTGCTACTCATCTAGAACTTCACATCAAAGACTTTACCTTTTACACCGACAGCAAGGTGGTGCTGGGATACATTCAAAATGATACAAGAAGATTTTACACATACGTAGCCAATCGAGTTGCCAGGATTAGAGCTTCCACCCTACTTCAACAGTGGCGCTATGTGTGTACAAGTCAGAACCCAGCAGATCGGCAACCCGGTCCGTAGCAGCTTGTAAGATGCTCAACAATCCTTGGCTAGTAGGACCAGCATTTCTTCTAAACGACCATGTTTCTACAGAGGAAACGCATGAATTACAGAACCCAGATGAGGACAAGGAAGTGAGAAGGGAGATCAAGGCCTTAAAAACCAGTGTGGAGGATGAACCTCATCACCAGCTTGGAACTCATCGTTTCAGTAGATTCTCAAGTTGGAGAAGACTAGTAGAGACTATTGCTCACTTACAACACATAGCCCAGTCAGTTAAAGGATCAGACTGTTCAGGGTGGCACATATGTACCAAGTGGAAAACAGTGGATGCCTTTGAAGCAGCGCAGAAGCATCTACTTGTTGAAGTTCAACAGGAAGCATACGAGAATGAAATTCAGTGTCTCCAAGCAGGGAATTGTCTCCCGAAATCCAGTTCATTAACAAAATTGGCGCCCTTTATTGGTACCGATGGCCTCATGCATGTTGGCGGCAGACTGAAACACTCCAGTTTGACAGAAGCAGAAAAAACATCCTATTCTTGTTCCTGGACGTCACCACATTGCCATACTTATCATCCGTTACTATCATGAGCAGACAAAACACCAAGGTCGACACATCACAGAAGGTTCCGTTCGTTCAGCGGGGTTCTGGATTACAGGAGCTAAGTCATTAGTGTCCTCTATACTGTACAAATGCGTCAAGTGTCGGAAACTTCGAGGAAGTCTTGGTGTTCAAAAGATGGCTGACCTTCCTTCAGACAGACTGGAACCTGGACCGCCATTTACCAATGTTGGAGTGGATTGTTTTGGCCCATGGCAAGTTGTGACTAGAAAGACACGAGGAGGGCAAGCATGCAGCAAAAGATGGTAAGAGATGTTCACGTGTCTGACTATTCGTGCAGTCCACATAGAGATAGTGGAGGAGCTGAGTTCTTCAGCTTTTATTAACGCCTTGAGAAGATTTATGGCAATCAGGGGACCAGTCAAACTTTTCCGATCTGACCGAGGAACGAACTTTGTGGGGTCAACTGACAACCTTGGCATCAACGCTATCAACGTAGAGGACAGCAGTGTGAAGCAATTTTTGTACTCCCAAGGATGTACCTGGCTATTCAACCCGCCCCATGCATCTCACATGGGTGGAGTCTGGGAGAGGGTCATTGGGGTTTCAAGAAGGATTCTAGATTCTCTTCTAACAGATGTTCCAGGGACAGGCCTCACGCATGAACTTCTCTCAACCTTTATGGCCGAAGTGTCCGCCATAATGAACGCAAGACCACTGGTACCTCTCACCACAGACGCAGAAAACCCTGTACCGTTGTCCCCATCACTGCTACTTACGCAGAAACCACAACAAATTACCTCTGTCACAGAAACATTTGATGGTAAAGACCTTTTCCGAAAGGAGTGGAAACGAGTTCAAGCCCTGGCTGACATGTTTTGGCACCGCTGGAAAGCTGAGTATTTACAGACTCTTCAACAGAGGAAGAAATGGCTGGAACCTAAGAGAAACCTGTGTGAAGGTGATGTTGTTTTAGTTAGAAACAAGCAGACAGCAAGGAATGACTGGCCGTTAGGGATCATTCACAAGACCTTCCCATCCTCCGACGGTTTAGTTCGCAAGTGTGAGGTACGCGTAGTACTTGAAGAACAAGCAACCTTGTACACTCGACCTACAGCTGAACTTATATTGCTTCTACCATGTTAGAATGTATCATGTCTTATTAGTGTAAATATGTTAATGTAGTGATGACGTTGTCATCAAGCGGGGAGTGTTCTGTCAAGTGTTAAGAGTTATCTCTCTTTACGTATTGATTTTTCATGTTGGAACTCTTTTGTGTTTTTTGGTAAAATTGTTGCATATAAGCCCGCCATTTGTTAACGTGGTTGGACGCCGCTCAGTTTACTTCGACAATTTCTCCATAATTTTGGCCTATCACAGAGTATGTATTTATTTGTAAACACTTAATTATTCTGTCAAATGATTATCTCTATATGTTTATACCTTTTTTAGAGGCCTAAAGCAGTTTTATGTATAATAATTGAAGCTTTCATACTTGAAACTTGTCGTCTGTTGATAATGTAAACATAGCCTTGTTTTAATTTGTACATCTGCCTATGAATTATTTGCTAAGCGATAGATTGATAATGTTACAAGTTATCTGGAATATATTTTTATAGTTTTGATCTAATATTTGTGGTTTAATACTTCTAAATGTCATGCTGCAAAATTTTATTTCTATGGAAGCCATTTAGTGTCATAAGTCCTTTTTACATTGTTGCTATTATTCATAGTAATTTCTTTCAACTATATGAAATACCAGTTTAATATGAATGTAAGTTTATTTTGTATGAAATTCAAGTGTTTCATTGTATCTTTGTTTATATTTCAGTCTTTTACCACAATCACATAATACATTGATGCAACTTAGCCAGAATTGTTGTTGTCAATCTGTGGGTAAACTATCTGTCAGAAGACCACGGGTCATAGCGACAGAACATTAAGGAAAAGACGGATTGTTTTAGCTGCATTTTCTTCCGTGAAACGTGCGGGTTTAAAAAGCCTATGATATCCAATATCCATAATCACAGATCCGAGCCCATATTCAGGTGACGAAGAGTCTAAAATTGGATGTTCCTTGGCCTTTTCAAAAAGACTATTTAAAAGTTTCAACGGGACAGAGTAAAGTTTTGTTCGAATATGATGTAGACCTAACTGTTGATTTACGTAAGGTTGTAATGATTTAAAAGAGACGTCATGTATTGCAGGTTTATGGTACGAACAATGTCCATGACTACGCTTACGTCTCTGAGTATTGTTAAAAAGTCCCATCACATTTACATTTGTTGAATTATATTTATATTATATTTATTGAAATAACGTCATGTCGACAAGATCCTTGCGATCAGTGATTGTTTATAAGCTGTTAAGTAGGATTTAACTAGCAATTTTTTTAATTCATTGATAAGATTTAATGGTGTTTATTGTGTAAACAAAGTCTTAAGTTGCAAAATATTTCATTTTCATGTATTATGAAGTATAAAGTTTTTGTGTGATGTCACAATAAACGTTTCCCGTATAAAATAGGGCCCGCCCCTTTTTACTAGCCTGGCCAATGCTGTGTATGATTGACTGTTAGTTTGCTTCAGACGGACAAGAAGAATATTTCGTATTTTGATGTTATTTATTGAATTCATTAGAAATTTTTACCACACTAAAGTTTGAAAGTCAGGAGCTGTTAAAATATCACATTGACAATTTCATGTTGATAAAAAATACTTTTCGGTTTTCCTTTTTGTTTTAATCATATTTTATTCCTCACGATATGTTTTACGAATCTACTTGTTTTATTGACCAGTGACACGTTTTGGACTCTTGATATGTTATTTCAAGAAGACATAAACAGTCAAAAAATCATTTCATATATTGAATTATTTCTACTCTTGATTCCTTTACTCCTTTTACTTAATGTCAACACCTGTCTCACATCTCAATCAATCCAACTCGTCAGGACTCTGAGTCCGGAGCCCACCTCAATCAATCCGACTCGTCAGGACTCTGAGTCCGGAGCCCACCTCAATCAATCCAACTCGTCAGGACTCTGAGTCCGGAGCCCACCTCAATCAATCCAACTCGTCAGGACTCTGAGTCCGGAGCCCACCTCAATCAATCCGACTCGTCAGGTCTCTGAGTCCGGAGCCCACCTCAATCAATCCAACTCGTCAGGACTCTGAGTCCGGAGCCCACCCCAATCAATCCAACTCGTCAGGACTCTGAGTCCGGAGCCCACCTCAATCAATCCGACTCGTCAGGTCTCTGAGTCCGGAGGCCACTCAATCAATCCGTCTCGTCAAGACTCTGAGGTCACCTCAACCAATCCGACTGGATCACATTTAACATGTCTTTTTGTTGATTCAGATAAACTGTGAGCAATTTTGAATATATTCTCATAAAAACGGAACCCTTTTATTCTTTGTTTCATTTTGTCTGGAATTGCATTTTGGTGGATTTTCAAAAAAATGGAACATAATATATACTTTGTTTTTACCTTAACATATAGTTATAAATTTTATTGTTTTAAAAACATTTATTAAAACGTACTGTAACTATCCTATGTGCATTAGAATGTCCTTATGGTGACATTAGATATCACTGGGCGAAAAGGCATGATGGGGAAATAGTATAAAATTGTTATTAACTGCACAAAATGTTTGCGAGTGCGGTTAACAAAACCTTTTAAATTTTATGCATTCTAAATACATTCAACATGATAACAAACAAAAAATACTTTTTAGGATAACATCTCAACTTATTGTCCCTGATCTCGACTCCGACTCTTACAACAATGATTTTGCAGATTAATCTGGCATATCATAATTATGTAAACATGATTTAATATTTTGTTTTTCATGCACTTATTAATATAAAATATAGGTCAGTAAATAAAAGTTTTACGGATTCATAAAATGTTTTTAAAGTGCTTGTGTTAATTTCTTTTACAATTTTGTTAATTCATTATTTTCCCGACAAACCATTGTTGAGGGATTGGTGCATACTTATCACATGACTCGAGACTTAAGACAGGTTTTTTATTTAATTTCTCTCGGGTGATGGTCAATTTTGCTTCGTGCTGTTATACAGTTTTTGTACTTATCTTGAAAGTTTTATTTTTGTTTCAGGATGAAATTTATCCATACTGTAAAATGATAATATTTTGCGCACTACCTATTTTAGCGCCTTAGACGCAAGAGCCTCTAAACGCTCAAATTTATTGTGCGCTAACATATTTCTAAATATTATTTTGAGGGTGTGTGTTCAAAGTTAATAAGTACATGAAACCGGAACGCGCGATTACGCAATGTAGATGTAGAAGAGTCGTTGGATGTTGTATACACACTGGAACTGTACATGATAAGTTCTGCCAAATTATAATTTATTGAAACTTTAATTGTTACTCTGCTAGTTTTTACTCGGTCGATTCTTATCATTAGCACCTTCAAAGTGGTTACAGCGTGTGCTCGAGAGTCGTGAAGTAAGGAGGTGGTCAATACGTTCCGGGTTCTAATGCCACTGTGGGACGTGGAGACCGGTCCTTCGGATGATTCTGTATAAAGCGAGGTCCTATGTCGCAGTAGCTGCTGGCACAAAAAAGATCCCTCCGTGCTCAATGGCTCTGAGTGCTGAGTATAGGACAAAAGTTGCAGCTCTCCACCGGCAAGTGATGGCGTCCCCATATGAGTGAAAAATTCTCGAGAGGGACCTTAAACAATATACAATCAATCAATTAATCAATGCATATGTTATGTCTTTAGTTAATTCCAAGATCGTTTTACTAAAAACTTTATTGCCATAATTTTGGTAAGTTGATTGTAAAATGTATTTGTAAGTTGTTACCGTACCTGCAAATGATAATGTTTCTATGTCTAAATTTACATATTCAAATAGGTTCAATGGCAATCACTATATAAATTCAATCAATACAACTATTAAGATATTGCGTTAATTGGTATAGATACATTTTTAATTATCAGTTAGAGACTGTTTTTTGATAAGTGTTTTGCATGCATCATTTTATTACATAGCTCATGAATAGTCTCTAATAAAACACTACGAAAAATCTAGAGAATTTTAGCATTCAATATCTTGACATTTTATTGAATGCTGAGTTTTTATATCGTGTACGAGTATGCCCGAAACATTCCAAATAGGAACGTTCATTATCGAAAGCCCCGTTATAAATGAAAAAGTCGTCTGGTCAATTTCTCAGAGTTAAATTTAAAAAAGAAACTGTAATCTGGGTAGGATATGTTTATTTTTTGCATAAAGATGACATATTTATTTAAATTTAGTATTTATTAGACCCATTTAAACCTAAATAAGCAAATCATAACGCTCGGTAGGGTCTTCAGAATGATTCGATACTGAACACGTACAGGTCAGGCGTTAATTTGAATATATATATCTATTCTAACAGATGTGCGGAATTGTTTAGCTTTATAAAAAAGGAGTTATTGAACTTATATTGGCCAATATTCACCAATAAAAATCCAATAACCCTATAATATGAATACGAATATTGTTTATATCGCTAAGGTTATAAACTCTGATGTTTGTAGGACCAGTTGTAAAGATAAAGATGATTATTTATTTACTGGATTTAAAAAACCTGATGAACCTTTAACACTGTGTTGTCGTGTGTTTAATACTTTAAATATCTTTTATAAAGTGAACCCTTGTTTTCACCAACATAAATAAGTTCACAAAGATTAGACGACATTTAGTAGACAGCGTCATAGTAATTTAGTTGATGCATAATTTAAAATTTGAACCGAATTAAATCTAGAGTTATCTCTCTTGTCTTAGAGAAGCTGTTTGTGACACATGGAAAACGATGTAAATTAACGTAATGTAAAAGGTTGGAAGCAATTTTTTTTTTAAATAATTGAATAAATACAGTACACGTAAGGAGTTGAATGGAATGTCACAACTTATTATTTTTTTTAATTATACAAGCGTGAATCATTAGGAAAATAGATAACACACACATATATAAACTTGATTATTTTTTCTAAAAAAAAACTATTGATGAAGAAGAGTGATCTATTGCATGTATATATAAGAATACTAGTATCTTATCAATGACATTGTATAAGTTTTGATAATGAAACTGATTAAAACGAATTTTATAAGACTTTCTTCCATTCCTTACAACATTGTGCTATTGCCATTAAAGACAAATCATGTTAAATTAGTCAAAATGAGAAAGGGTGAAAGGAAGGATATGGAGATAGCGAAAAGTATTCAATCCCAAAGTCCATAAAACAATACAAAATAGGAGTAGAGTAAACAGGAACCTCCGAAACATCAGAGTTGGCATAAAATGCCATAGAGGAGTGTGCCGACCGGTGTGTCCTCCTTGTTGGGATCTAACGGGAAAATCCGTCGTCAATTTAGTGTATAAATAATGGACTAACAATTGGTATGAAATTGGTACCTTGTTAGATTACCATTAACGTTGTTAAGTAAAATATCCAAGTATGAAACAGGTGTGTCTCAAGCTCACCAGAATGCATCGTATTTACGTAGGAATAGAAATTACCATCGTCGATATATCTAACTGTTGAGTTGAAAGTCACAGCAAATGTTTTCTTCCTTCACGTATAATATTTTGAAAAAAAATCTGCCTCATATGAATATAAAAACTTTCATTCAGCAGGTTTGTTATCTAAGTAAAGAAAAATGGGTGTTACATTCACTAAATACACGGTCGTCAGATATAAATACTTACAGCGACGATATTTACCAATTTCTATAAATAATTTCGTATTACACGTGCAACTTTGTTGAATGACTTAAGGAAAACAGACATAAACAATATGAAATTCTCTTCGATAAAATAAAATACGAACATTGACATGTACACATTCAAATCTGTTTGAGAATGATTTATTGATTCAATGAAACACAGGGATTAGCATTAATTTAAAGTTATCTAGTTTTCAAAACGGTGCAATTGATTCTTTTTACGTCTATTCAGTTACACGAATCATAGAGAAAATAAATTTATATTGATTACGACAGTAGATATTGTATGAATTATACCCCTTTATACTCTACTGAAATCAACTCGTAAGTTGAATGAATTTTAATTCTGACCTACATTGCATGAACGTACTCTTGATAGCTGTTTAAGTAAAAAAATCAGACAGAAAGGTATTGACCTTACTATTAGGTCTTATAAACTCTGTTTGAATAGAAACGACGAATTTCTGTTTATCAATTAAGTCAGTATTAAATTCTATTG
Source organism: Saccostrea cuccullata (assembly GCF_032062105.1). Lineage (NCBI taxonomy): Eukaryota > Metazoa > Mollusca > Bivalvia > Ostreida > Ostreidae > Saccostrea > Saccostrea cuccullata. Next base: position 2,181 of record NW_026936166.1, on the reverse strand, counting down.
CAACACATACCGAAGGTTACATTTTTATGCTTTTCTGTCAATGTTTGAAAAAAAATAATTTGGTTTTCTTTATGTTTAAAAACATTGCTGAAATATATAAACGGTTTTAACTTTAATATCAAATTATATGTTTCAATGAAATAGGTAAATTATTTGAAGTAATACAATTGTTCATTTGCTGACATTTGCTAAAAAGCAAAGCAATCAAACTTCAAGTGTTTTGGCATGCATATGATTGAGGACAAAACATATATTGGATGTTTAATCAGTCAAATGTCTGTTGTAATGCAAAGTAATGATGTGTTTTTTATATTTTGGGAGAATTTTCTTTTCTCAAAAACATTCTTTATTTGAAATTTTGCAGTATATAAGACGTACATGTTTTAATATTTCATCACCAACTGAAAACTAACCAGAAATACTATATATTTACTGAAGGAATCGAGTTCATTTGAAATTAAAAGTCCAATTAAATACTTACAAAATGAGTGTTTACAATTCGTTGTGATTGTAATAATGAAATATGGAGATAAATAACTGTCAATCACATATTTACTAGGGGTCAAATTTTTGTTGTTTGAGAAAAATATATTGGTTCATGGTGATTTTATTTCGTGTATGAAGAATCGATCAAATAAGAATCAAATATGTCAGACTCAAAATTATTTGATATTTTTAATTCACTGGGATATATTGAGTCGAAATATTACAGATGCAGGTATTATAGGTTATTGATTTTTTTATCTATTTGAGGAGTCATTATGAGTTTACAACAATAACGCAAGGAAACTCTAAACACAGGCACAAAGTTTTTTGGACTTGGAGAAAATTACATCGTATAATTTTGCTCATATTGAGACAATTTCATTCATTTTTAACCTAGATTTACATTTCTTTATTCGTAAAAATGTAATAATAATTCACTTTGCTTAAATAAAGACACTATTGTTTTCTTTTATTTGCAATTGAAAGTAACTGGAAATAATGAATTTATTTACTTATTATCCGACCTACATAATCATAGCATATTTATTCTATTATTCATTGTGTAATTAATTGTAATTATTTTCTTATATCTACTTCTGAGGGCGGATCTCTCTAACAGCATAAACTACCCTACATCTCTCCAGTGTTCTGTGTTTAGAATTTTCTGGAAAATTTAATTGGAAGGCTGTGCATCTGTTGATCAGATTACGTGTTGCTTTTAAGAAAGAACATGCTAGAGATATTTTTATAAATACTCAGAGAGCAGGAATTAAAGAATAACAAGAAAAAAATTTTAACACCTATTATTAAATTAAATTTGGTAATGGGAAAGCAACACTTTGAAGATTGAAGTCAGACAATATTCTTTTTGCAAATGATATTTAAAATGGAAAAAGTCAATCAGATAGAATTCAACAATATCATGATTAATAATTTGATTATATTTGACCTTCCAAACATAAGACAAGTGATACTGGAAAAAGATAAGATAGGTTAAGAACCCATTACGTCTACTTTTTTGGGTTGTCTTTTAGAATAATACATCAATTTATCAATTAAAGCCTGTTGCCATCCGTGATAAAAAAAATATTATAGGTTTTTAGTTATTGGATACACAGTAGGCTCAGAAAATTCTGAAAACGTGTATAAATCTCCAATTGTTCTCATTTTTATGCGAATTTTGTTTAAGAAAACAAAATGCACAAGCTTGCCTATCTGCCAAATTAAAATGCATATATCATACGTATATCATAAACCTAAACAGCTAGTTGTGCCAAGTACGTTTCACCTACGTTAAACGTATGTGTGATATAATGAAATCTATTTCTATATGTATTTATTCGTTTTTATTTATTTTTTTCATATCGTTTTGAGAAATAAAATCTTAAAATTGGATTAACTAAAAGTTCTATTGCGCACCTGGATTGAGTTGCTTGAGTAAAGTTTTATTCTATGATTTCATTGGCTCTATCATTTGATTGGTTATTTCCTATTTTTTTCATCCAATAATACATTTTCATTATAAGTATAAATTTACCGCGCTTTACCTTGTATATCAGAGCAGTATACGTTTTCCAGAAAGAAGTTATATTTTAAATCCAGTGTCCATCATACGCATCTTATGGTATGTAACTTGTATATTTGATTATCTGTTTCATTGCCATATAAAGATTTGATTTACGTTATTATTTTGAT